>NW_017671979.1:113709-169891 GCF_001879085.1 Nicotiana attenuata
TACTGAAATAAATCCGGCCAAAGAATCATTTAAATTTTTAGATAGCCGATTAAAGTGAATTTTAAATTAAGGATAATATCTTCACTTGCATCATTATAAAGATAATTATTATTATACTATCTATCTATATATATAATATTATATATATATATATATAAAGTTTTAGAAATTGAAATTTCAAAATAGAAATATTTTTTGAGAGATAAACTAATACCAAATAAGAGTTCAAGTCGTAGTATAAGAGTCACGTCGTAATCAAAGAATCGTTTATATCGTGTCAACCTTTGTGCTTTGCCATAAATATGAGTTATTATTTCACTTTGTAGCTATTTTTTGGTTCCAATGACACCTATGAGAATAGTGCAAAAATAAAATTATCACTACGAGAATTGAGAAAATGTTAGTCTTTTTTTCATGTAGTGTTTCTTAATTAATATGTGACGATTATCTATAATTATTTAGAAGGTTTAAATGTTAAGGTTATTTACATATAATTCAAATAACTCTAATATTTAACATGGTTAATGTCAAATATCACAATGGAGTAAAAAATTCACTAGCTAAAGAATTTTTATATTTTTAGATAGCCAACTAAAATGAATTTTGAATTAAGAATAATATTTTCAATTACATTATTATAAAAATAACTATTATTGGAAAACCATATTTTAGAAACTAAAATTTTAAGAAAGAAATATTTTTAAGAGATATCAACACACCAAATAAGAGTACAAGTAGTAGTAAAAGAGTTAAGTCTTATCCAAAGAGTCATTCATTGTCTCAACATTTGATTATTTTGCCATAAATATGAGTTATTATTTTGCTTCCTGACTATTTTTAGGATCCAATGACACCGGCAAGAATGGTATCAAAAAAGAAAAATAGAAGAAATGGTTAATTTTTTTCATGTAGTTAATATCCAATAATTATCAATATTTACTGAAAAAGTGTAAATTTTAAGATTATTTACATACAATCTAAATAACTTAAATATTTGATATGATTAGAGTCCGCGCATCCGCGCGGGTACTAATACTAGTTCTCTATGATGAAAAATACTTTTAGTGTTTTTACACTTGTGAGTTATCAATTAAAAATACTTATAAAGGGGATGGGAGGGGAAATTAACTCCATTGTTTTTACTACTTGTCACGACCCGGATTTCCCACCCTCGGGAGTCGTGATGGCGCCTACTGGTGAAAGCTAGGCAAGCCGATTGTTCCTATTATTTATTCCATTTTCCTTTTAAATCCCTTAACAGTTGCAAATTAACATTTTATAACAACAGAAATTAAATAAGCGGAAGAATGAAATTCAACAATTAAAATACCAATATGAATCTATAACATAAACCACCCAGGACAAGTGTCACAAAATCATGGACTATCTAAGAAAACTACAAATATAGTCTGAACAAGAAATTACATGTCTGTCTTTGGAATAGAAAAGAACAGAAAGAAACTAGATAGGGAGGGGAAGCCATGATACTTCCGAAGCATGGACACATGAAACACTGGATGCACAGCTGATAAACTCGGCGGCAACGCAAGTTTGTAAGCCACCTCTCCCACTCGAAAGAATCTTAAACGGGCCCATGAATCTAGGGCTAAGCTTGCCCCTCTTCTCAAATCTCATCACGCCCTTCATAGGCGACACCCGAACAACACCCGCTCGCAGACCATGAATGCCACATCACGAACCTTACGGTCGACATAACTCTTTTGCCTGGACTGAGCTGTACGAAGCCTATCCTCAATAATCCTGACCTTGTCTAAGGCATCCTGTACTAGATCCGTACCCAACATCCGAGCCTCTCCCGACTCAAACCACCCAACCGGCGACTGACACCGTCTACCATATAAAGCCTCATAAGGAGCCATCTGAATGCTCGAATGGTAACTGTTGTTGTAGGAAAACTCCGCTAAAGGCAAAAACTGATCCCACGACCCTCCAAAGTCAATAACACAAGCTCGGAGCATATCCTCCAAAATCAGAATAGTACGCTCGGACTGCTGTCACGACCCCCGTTCACTCTCCATGAACATGTCGTGATGGCACCTAGTTCCTACAACTAGGTAAGCCTAACAGTGCGGAAATAACCTTTTAACTTGAGGAATAATCAATTAAAACTGAACATATGAAAAATAACAACTGAATATAAGGCCGCCTAGCCTATACAACTCTAAAGGTATGCGGAAGTCTATAACTCAATCCCAAAACCCGGAAACTCACGGGAAACACAGGCTAATAGAATTACCATAAGTACTCTAATCTCCAGAATATCTACATTAAAAGTATGATAGGGTAACAGCTCTACAACTAGAATAAGGAAGAAGACTCTTCGGTCTGCGGACGCTGCAGATATACCTCGAAGTCTCCGTGTATCTCCTCGCCTCAAGGGTAATGCGCCTGAGAAGAGGTACCTGGATCTGCACATGAAAAACATGCGCAGGAAAGGCATGAGTACACCACAGCAGTACTCAGTAAGTGCCAAGCCTAACCTCGGTTGGGTAGTGACGAGGAAGGTCAGGGCCCTACTGAGGTAAAATATAATATTAATTAGCAGTATGAAAATCTGACAGAAATAATGAGTACAACAGTGAACAAAATGGACACAGAATGACTATAGCTCAATACCAAGAATAACAATGAGGGTCACCAAGGACACCGTCCTGTAGCCCTCCCTCAACTGTCCAGTAGATCTCCCGGGATACCGTCCTGTAGTCCAACTCATGTGCCAAACCGAAGGATCTCCCGGGATACCGTCCCGTAGTCCAACCATCAATATGCAGGGGGAATCTATCGGGAATCTAACCCGCAGTCCCAAAGAAAAGTGCATGGGGGATCTACCGGGAATCAAACCCGTAGTCCCAAAGTAAACAAACAGAGGGGGGGGGGGGGGAGCTACCGGAATCCCACATCCGTAGTCCAAATGTAAATGCGCAACCACAGCCAGAAATATACCAAGGAATGAAGTACGAAATACAACACAGATAGAACTATCCTAGCATTCTTCACGTAGAACAGTCAAAACAACTCAAGAAGTTAGGCAATCAAGTCAACTAAACATGTCTTTCCTAATCTAGCACAAGTTATAATTTCAAGTAGAATAAGGCAAGTAAGAAAGAAACCAAATCTCAATAACTTAAGTAAAAAATCGGATTTTCCATCAATCGACTCAAGTACGCGCCCGTCACCTCACGTACAAGGCACTCAAATATCAAGTAACAATCCTAAGGGGAAAAGTCCCCCCACACAAGGTTAGACAAGCCACTTACCTCGAATCGGCACCAAAATCAACTCGAAATCACACTTTTGCCACGAGTATCCGACTCTAAATGGCCCAAATCTATTCAATTCAATTACATGTCGTAAATAACATCTCAAGAAATTGATTCTACTATTTAATTCCAAGATAAAACGCGAATTTAGGCAAAATGACCAAAATGCCCCTATGGCCAACGTCTCGGAATCGGATAACTTTTACATTTTCAGAACCCTCGTACTCTCACGAGTCTAACCATAAAAATCTCTCAAATCGGGGGTCAAACACCCACTCAAAACTCAATAGTTTGGTCTAAGAAGTTTTCCCCAATCTTCATTCAAAAATCCGAAATTAAGGATGAATTCGTGATTAGATTAGTGGGTTTTAAGCATAAGAGAGTAGAGAATCGTTACCCACTGATTGCCTTCGAAAAACCTTCGAAATTTCCCCCAAATCCGAGCTCTCAAACTTGTATTTTGATAAAAATGGCAAAACCCTCGTTTTTGAATGTTAACTACTGTTCAGGTCCGTAAAGCATCGCGAACGCGGAAGGGAGCTCGCGTTCGCGAAGAAGGAAAAATAAAAGGACCAAAAATGCCCTTCGTGATCGCGAAGGAAGAGACGTGAACACGAAGGTCTGGGTTCAGCGAACTACACAAACGCGACTGGGGTTATGCGAACACGTTGAATAAAATCAAGCCCAGCCCTCAGAGTCCAATAAAGCTATGCGAAAGCGACAGCCTTGACGCGAACGCGATTAAGGAATATGTGAAGCTTCGCGAACGCGGAGCACTAATCGCGAACGCAATGAAGAAAACTTGTCCTCCTCTAAAATGATTCTACGCGAACACGTGGAGGAGGACGCAAACGCGAAGAAGGATTTGGGACCTGCACAGTTGAAGGATTTTGTGCAACATTTTCAAACTCCAAAATGCTCCGTTGAGCATCCGAAACACACCCGAGGCCCCCGGGACCTCAACCAAACCTACGGACATATCCCATATCATCATTCAAGCTTGTACCAATCCTTAAACCACCTAGTACAACGCCGGAAACTTGAATTAAACAAGGATTTGAGCCTAAGAACTTCAACTTTTATCAAAATACGCTTTCGATCAAAAACCTAACCAAAACACGTCCAAATGACCTGAAATTTTGCACACACATCCCAAATGACATGACGGAGCTACTGCAGCTTCTGGAATTCCAATCCGACCCTCGAATCAAAAACTCACTATCGGACCGGAAACTTCAAAAATTCAAACTTCGGCATTTCAAGCCTAAATGAGCTACGGACTTCCAAAATACATTCCGAACACGCTCCCAACTCCGAAATCACCTAACGGAGCTAACGGGACCATCGGATTTCCATTCCGAGGTCATCTTCACACTGTTCCGACTACGGACCAGTTTTCCACACTTAAGCTCTCATTTAGGGACTAAGTGTCCCAAAACACTCCGAATCCTACCACCGAACGTCCCGCAAACCAACATAGAAGAAATGAACTTAAGGGAAGCAGTTAATGGGGGATCGAGGCGTAAATTCCAAAAACGACCGGCTGGGTCGTTACAACTCCTCGTCCGTCTGAGGATGAAATGTTGTGCTCAACTTGACCCGTGTGCCCAACTCACGCTGAACTGCCCTCCAAAAATGTGAGGTAAACTGTGTACCTCGGTCAGAAATGATAGACACGGGCACACTATGAAGTCGAACAATCTCCCGGACATAGATCTCAACTAACCTGTCAGAAGAATAAGAAACCGCCACAGGAATGAAATGCGCTGACTTGGTCAGCCTATCAACAATAACCCATACTGCGTCGAACTTCCTCTGTGTCCATGGGAGCCCAACAACAAAGTCCATAGTTATACGCTCCCACTTCCACTCAGGAATCTCATTCTTCTGGAACAAACCACCAGATCTCTGATGCTCGTACTTTACCTACTGACAATTCAAACACCGAGCCACTTACGCAACAATATTATATGGGATCAGGTTGCACACCACAACATTGAGTAATAAAGGAGGACATGAGGGATCGAGTTGCACGCCGCAACAGTATTACATGATTGGATCGGGTTGCACGCCGCAACAATGACATATGATTGGATCGGGTTGCACGCCGCAACAGTGTTATATGATTGGATCGGGTTGCACGCCGCAATAGTGTTATATGATTGGATCGGGTTGCACGCCGCAATAATGTTACTACTACATTAACTTAATCTCAATTCTTCTTTTTTTCCTTTTCAAATACTTAACTTCTACTTGATTTTGGGAAATAGTTTAAGAAACAAAGCTTTATCATTTCCTAGCAATTAAATTAAGAAACTCATGATTGCACTATTTGATCCAAAAATTTAGATATGGATTCAACTAATTAGATTTAAATAAAGTAGAGTCAGTCTTAGTTAATATTAATATCACAAAGACAATATTATCTATTTTATGGCAGATAGTATGTATATTTTATTGAAAAAAGGCAATAAATGTGAGCAATAATAATGGTATTCAATTATCCAAAAAGGTGGAAGATAGTATTAAATAATAACAAGTACCAATAAATGACATTTAAGTAAATAAAAATGTGCGAGTCATCCAGAAAGCGGTGGGATCTGTAGATATTCTTTCTGACAATGATAAATGATTGATGAACTTTCACCCAGTTTGTTCTGAGATCAAAAAATTTAGACAAGAATCTTGCTAAAAAGATTGTTTCCGTGTGTTTGTGATATGGCCAGACTCCCTATATAAAGTCAATGTCTTTTCTTAGAAGTGAATATCTCACATCCCCTATTATTGTGTGTTTTTCTATTTATAGGGAACTTATTCCTAAAAATCCTAATAGTACATGTGCATAGAATATCCACTAAAATATTTTGTTATGTTATCTTAAAAATAGCCGTTATAACTCTGTCTGAGATGCTCGACCTCGACCTTGATCTATGACGACTTCACAAATTTGATCTTTGCTGACTCTTCGACCGCACCTTTCGTCCAACCCAAGGCCACTTCGACCAGGGGCAAATCTTTGTTGAAATCTTACCAATAACACATGGCGGCCAATGAAGGCTATATGATGCTGACGTGGCCTGACTATATGGAAGACATATTTTGCCTGATACAGTTAGTCCCTTCGCTTGTTGAGGTCGTCCTCGCAGGCGAGTTCGATGAGCGGATAATGTCGTTTATGGTCGAGCTTATCGAGCTAACTATACAGGTTGTGACCGTGGTAGCGATCAGGCAACATGGCTCTTTGTGGGCCGGCTGTGTGTTTCAAATTCCTTGAATTTCCGGGTAATTTGTTGGAGCCGTCCGGTCCAAGAGAAAAAGTGATGTCATGATGTCCTACATCATGATGACGTCGTTTCCCGACGCATTGTGTCGATTCATATATGACCCTTAACTGGTTCTACCATTTCAATCTTTGTACTAACCATGACCTGCCATTTCGATTCTGGTACCCCAAGCCTTATAAATAAGGGGTGGTTTGTTGATTTTGAAAGTTTTTCTATATTCATCCTACTTCATAAGCAGAACTTCTCCTTCTCCTTCGTGGAACCTTTTCACTTCTCTATTGCATTCTCTGCTTCTTTATCTCTTTCCAACACAATGGTGGACCTCCCATTAGATATCCACATGAAAGATCATTTTATCCCTTCTAGACGTCGTTTTCCTGATCAGGGGGAAGACGACGGAGTTACTGTTAAGGAAGAAACCCTCCCTACTGTAGAGGAGATCATACCTCGATACGCTGATGCTAAACCTAACTTCCACAAGGCGACGGAGGTAGTGACGGAGAGATTAAAATATATAATGACGATTGAGTGATTAGCCAAATTCAAGGCTAGGATCGGCTTCCTTGTTCACGTGGAATTGGTCCCTGCGGGTGACGACAAAGTGCGGGTTCATCATCCCAGATTCTGCACCCTTTACGCATATTCGTTCATAATCGTCTATTCGTTCCCTTTGCCACTGTTGATAAAAGAGTTATGCCGCTACTGCAACATATGCCCAGTTCAGCTTGCCCCTTACATCTTTAAGGTGGTCAAAATGTTGATGAAATTTGTTGAATTGGCCGACGTCGATATAACAGTACGCCACCTGATCCATCTCTTCACCCCTCATTTCTATCGAGGACGTTGCTGAATCTTCGCCAGGGGAAATGTTTGGTGGTGAGGCTGGACGACAAGGTGAGTCGATATTTCTAGATTGACTATTACTTTGTTAGGACCGAGACCATAGTGTCTGTCGACGCTCGCTTCCGTGAGGCTTGGAACCCCACCCGTAAGTGTTTGTATTCATTTTTTTTGTTCAATATTTTTCTTACAGCGGATTGGTTAATCATTTCTCCCTTTTTTGAAGCTACTATTCGACCTCTCCGGATGGTGACCCATATTGCCGATTAGGTCAGACAGGTCCTTCCTCACACGGTAGGGACACGTGACTGGTCGAGTTTCTCTCAAAAATTCAAGTTGTCTCTTCCCTCGATAGGTAATCTATTCCTTATTGTCGATGTCGTGGTACTTTTGTCTATGTCTGTTCCCTATGATGATTTTAGTCAGAAGGTCCACAAGGAGGTCGAGCACCCCCGTGCCCTCGTTCCGAAAGAGGAGGGCCGCTACAACTTTAGTCTCCACCCCGCCTCGACAAATGCCATTCCTGCCTTTGTCCCAACTCCAGTCGTCGCGGCTTCTGCCACCGTCTCTATTCTGGCTATTACGACTTCTGCCCATCCACTATTTTTATTTACTAATGAGGATGATGAAACTTCATCCAGCGACGGGGATCTTCAACCTAAAAGATGAGGTCTATGGACGTGGGTGATGGAGTCCCTCTAACTGTTGATGCTGTGGAAAGGGATGTTACGTTGCGTGAGACATCGACCATTTTTGTGAATGATGATGACTATTATGAACCGAGACTTGAGGCCCCGAGGACGATGGAAGCTGATGTAGGCTTGTCTCTGCATTCCAAGGGGAGGTAGACCAAGTAGGCGGCTACTGGCAGCCATGAACTTTCTCGGCTAGAGGAGGCTTCGACCTCTCAAATAGCCGTGGATGCTTTTTTGCCTACTGATGATAGGGGAAAGAGTGTTGCTGAAGAGGGCGACGACTCGGGTTCCGATGTCGATTTGGATGACCTGAGAATGATTGACGAGGGGTTCGTTTGACTTGTTGGTGAACACTAACGAGGTAATCCCTACCCTCGGCCCTCTCTATTTCGATGTTGAGGCAAAGACCTTCAAGGAAATAAATGATAGTGCCCTGTCGAAGAGCATTGTCTGCCTTGCTCTCAAGGTAAGTATTGTTGTACAAAGCTTTCCTATCTCTCTAGAACACTCATTCTAACTTTCTTTGGTTTACAGACGGTGATTCTGGAAATTGCGAGTTGCCTGGAGGGAGAAAAGGCGCAAAGAGATGTTTGCGAGGCTGAAGGGGAAATACACCGAGTACCGCAGCAAGTATTGGGATCTCCAAAGTCGGCTTCATGAGAGTGGCAACGTATGGGCCCTGAGGGAAGTTTGAAGAAAAGGGATAAGGAGCTGATGTGAGCCATAGAGAAATGCAGTATCCTTGAAGGAACGTTGAGAAGTAGAGAGGAGGGGCTTGAGGTTAGCAGGGGCGTAGAGGCCCATTGCAGTGATCTTCAAGCCTAAGTGTTTGAGTTGCGAGGAAAACTTGAAGAATGCTGGTTTCAGGCGGAAGCCCTTAGCGGTGAGGTTGTCGAAAAATAGGAGGAACTTGAAAAGGCGGAGTCCTCTCGTTTGAATGCTAGAGTAAGGTGGATATCCTCGAGTTGGCAAATAAGACTCTCCGAGATGAATGTGAAAATGACAAATCAATGGCGAGAGCTAAGGAGGATCGGCTCGAGGAGAGGATCGGGTAGCAAGAAAGGAAAGCTCTAATCTTCATTACCAAGTGACCGCTCTGGAGGCTCAGAGGTCTTAACTACTTGCACGACCGTCCTGTTCCAACGCTTCTGATTTCCCTAGTGTGCCTCGGGAGTTGTACGAAGAATGGATCAATGCCGAGGCCCGATTTGATATGTTTCAGGACTTGTACGCAGCATGCTCTATTTCTGATACTGCCTTTGAGGATGCACGGGTTAAGGCTCGCGAAGCTCCAGTCGCTTGCGGGTATGATTATGGGTGTCAATGGATATTTAAAAATCAACTAAACCAACTGAATTGTATCGTACCGAATCGATTTTCAGGTTTCTTTTAATAAAACCGTAGATTTTTATATAAATGTATAACCGTACCGATAATTAGGGTATGTTTTCAATTTTATGAAAATAAATCGAAAAAATACCGAATCGTACCGAATAAATTTACAGGTAGAAAATATATTTATATATAAAGTTTAAAAATAATTAAGCATTAAAATTTTCCTTGGGCCTTTGAATTATGAAAATGGTTACAAGCCAACAAGTAATTAAACTCAAAATCCTAATTCCCAAACATGTTATACTACTCCTATTCAAACGAAATTATTCCCAAACCTATTATGAGTAGCAAACTACAATATACTCAATATGTTTCCTTTTGTATGATTTAGATTTATCTTTTTGAATATTTAATCTTCTATAGACTTTATTCTTGAGTCGCAGCTTGGTTAGAATCTTTTCACTCATGCGATTTATATTTTTCTTGTCTTTGCTTAGTTTCTTTTATGGTGTTGTACAATAGTTGATGGATCTATACTCTCGCATCTTTCATGTTTTCTTAATTCATCACCCTTTAAACAGTAAAACTGTATAAAGAGTTTTATGAAGTCCTATAAAAGTACGTATGCTATTGTATTCTACTTCTACTAGTGACTTTTACATTATATTTAAAAAAATATAGAAAATTAACCGAATTGTATCGATATCGAAGAGAAACCAACATGATTGGGATGGTATCGGAAAGTCTAATTTTTGTTATACATAATAAAATAACTGAAAGATTAGTATGGTGTATAAAATAATCGGTCGAACTGAACCATTGACACCCCTAGGTATGATCTCGCCACGCCTCGACCTGACGAAGAGGATGAGGAAAAGGGTGTAGACCGGCTAAAGGAGGATACCTGGTATTATACCGTTTATCCTCAGGGCAAGGGTGGTAAGGATGCTGGGAATCGAGATGACGAGGGCGTAGAGGGTCGTGATGGCGAGGACCAGTAGTTTTCCCTTTACACTTTTTGTGTATTTTTGCCAGCATCTTCAAGAGCCCTTATGATGAACTGTTTTTCATATATGAATACTTAAGTTGTTTTCTGCATTTTCTTCCATACCTATAACTTGTTTTTGTATTTTTGTATACCTTGCTTTTGTTGTTTGCTCGTTGTGATTTCTACTCTTTTTATTGTCATCGTCTTCTAGTTAGTCGTGGCTTTGGGGGTGAATATATATGGGCCTTATCTGCCCTTTGTTTATATAGGTTGAGTGTGCCTCTCCGTATAGATTTGGCTGACAGGTGTTGTTTTGAACTTGATTGATTTTCATCTTTTTCCAAGTTGTGGCCGAGGGCCAGTAAGTGTTTGCTCGAACTGCGTCGAACATAATATTTTCTTAACTTATGGGTCGAGGGCCGATAGGTATTTCTTTGAACTTGGTCAAACTTAGCCTTTTATTAAATCGCAGCTGAGGGTCAATATGTGTTGTTCAAACTCGGTTGAATTTGAACCTTTATTAAATTGTGGTCGAGGGCCGATAGGTGTTGTTCGAACAGGATTAAACTTAACCTTTTTTTAAGGTGCAATAGAGAGCCGATAGGTGTTGTTTGAGTTGGGTCGAACTTAAATTTTTATTAAGGTGCGGCCGATGGCTGATAGGTGTTTTTTGAGCTGGGTCGAACTTAAACTTTTATTAAGGTGTGGTCGAGGGCTGATAGGTATTGTTCGAGCTGGGTCAAACTTAACCTTTTGCTAAGGTGCGGTCGATGGCCGACAGGTGTTGTTCGAGCTGGGTCGAACTTAACCTTTTGTTAAGTTGCGACCGAGGGCTGATAGGCGATGTTCGAGCTGGGTCGAACTAAACCTTTTGTTAAGGTGCGGCCGAGGGCAGATAGGTGTTGTTTGAGCAGGGTAAAACTTAACCTTTTGTTAAGGTGCGATCAAGGGCTGATAGTTGTTGCTCGAGCTAGGTCGAACTTAACATTTTGTTAAGGCGGTTTTGATAAATGTAAGTTTCTATTGCTTTGACGTTGTTGCTCTGATTACATGATTGGAGAGAGTTACAAACTTTGGGCATTGGCTGGCGTTCCAGTTGTTTAACCCAAAAATAGATTTTTTGGTCAAAGTCAATATCTAGAAGAAATAGAGTTACTGAATAACCAAAATTTACTTCACTTTCTCGATAATTTGTAGAATAAATCAAGGAATAAGAATAAATGACAAAAAAAATATGGATCAGAGAGAAAATCACTCCCAAAATTATGGTCTAGTACTTTGAGAAAAAACTAAAGAATTATTACATAAATTTAAATAATTATCTGGTGCCATTACAAATGAGATTTCAGTCTTTACATAGGAGCATACAATTATAGCGGTTCCCTTACTTAATTCGGGCTCACTAATGGTATTAATTGCCTTAATTGCCTGTTTTCATATACAACTGTAACAGAAATATTTATGGCTAAAGATTTCTTTTAGCCTTACCGATTTCCCTTCCTTATTTATGACAGGTTTGTGTATCTCCCCTTCTTTATAGCCTTTATTCATTTCGTTCTTGTTTCTCTTTTTATAGCTGTTAGGTCCGGCTTTTTCCCTAGTGTAACCCCGTGGGTGTTTCTGCCATGCATTTTTCACATTCTTTAACTTATATAATTAAGAATGCCACTTGTTACCATATCGATGGTCCATGTGTCATGCCTTGTCACCTTGTTGATGGTCTATGTGTCATGCCTTTTTTCAACCAATACACCGGTCCCAGTCCTAGTCTATCTTGTCCCTTCATTGTTCGACTTAGAGAGTATTGAGGAGTCGGGCAATGAAAGAGAGAGCAGTCCCTCCTTCGCATACTTCGACTCGAAGTGTCCCTTTCATCGCCTCGTTAAAAACCTCTTTGAGAAAACCTTAATGGGACAAAACTCAAGTGAGGGAAAAAGAGTACGACTTGGGGGGCACTTCTTCTTTTTAGAAGTTGAAGTATTTGAGGTGGCTGATGTTCCATTTATTTGGTAATTATTTTCATTCAATCGCCTTTAGTTGGAACAAATCCTTGTTTGCTTTGGTTGTAATTTTGTATGGGCCGACCCAGTTTGTTCCCAGTTAGCCTTACCGTAGATCTCTGCTTGCTTGAGTTTTCGCTTTGAGTACGTAGTCCCGGACTTTGAGTGGCCGGACCTTTGCTTTCTTGTTGTAGTAACGTTCTTGATGGGTTACAAGTTCTTTGGTTATAAGTACTTTACTTTATGTTTTGATGGTCTAACAAACTTACTATCCAGAACCAGATAAGGAACCTGTTACACATTTACAAGACCTCAAGATCACAAGGTTCCAGGTTGGTATTCAACGTGCAAATATTGAACTCTTCAGAGTGGAAGGAATAGCTGAGGGACAAAGTCCCTACCAGTTCCCGAGGAGACTGTACGAAGACAACTTTTCAGCTGGAAAGTAGTTGTCTGCACACGCTATAGTGAAGGAATAGTGTTGCAGTCAACTTTCCAGGGAAGACTTTTTACCTACCTTGCTTACATCATTATAAGTGATGTCACACATGTATAAAGGCATTCAAGGGAGGTAAAACATGATACTTGAACACTTAGAGCTTTCACTTAAGCTGACTCACGTGACTATTTAGCTATCAAGTTTCAAGTGTCTCAAGAACAAAGAACAAATCAACTACGAACCAATTCCCATATCGAGTTATTGTGTGTCCGTAGTTGAGTTGTGACTTTGCAATAGTTCTTCAAATTGTAATTCCTATCTATCTTATTTAGAAGCATTTTATAGGAACACCTTTGTAAACCTTAAACCAGTGTGTTTGAGTCTTGACTAAAGTTAGTCATGTTGTAAAGTCTTTGTAATAGAGTTTATTGCAATGTGGATTGTAATATAGTATTATAAGTTAGTGAGGGATTAAGAGTTTAATTCCTAGGTTGCATAGGTTGTAATCTGAAAGTTGCTCAGTAGTGAAGTTGAATCCCGTTGAGCTGGGAATTTTCCACGTAAAATTCCTCTTGCCATTTAATTACTGATGTGTTTGTGTGTACTGTTGGACCTGATAGAGAACCTGGTTCTCTATAGAGTTTGGTAGACCCTTATATTCGATCAATTCTGCTTGCTGCTTTGGGCGACCATCCTTATGGCTACTCCTCCAAACATTAATGAATGCCAGTCTACGTACATACCTCCTAGGTTCAACGGTCAATACTATTGGTGGTGAAAAACTAGGATGCATGATTTCATCACGGCTGAAGACTCTGAGTTATGGGATGTAATATGTGACGGACCCTTTGTCCCTATAAAGAACCTTGGCGACCCAGCTGTAGCCATTCCCAAGACAAGGAAGGAATTCAATGGCGCTAATAGAAAGGCCATAGAAAAGAATTTTTGTGCAAAGAAAATTCTTGTGTGTGGTATTGGCCCTGATGAATACAACAGGATATCAGCTTGTTAATCAGCAAAAGAGATCTGGGGGGCTCTTCAAATAGCTCACGAGGGAATAACTCAGGTGAAGCAATCCAAGATTGATATGCTCACAATAGAATATGAGCTCTTCAAAATGAAAGATGATGAATCCATCCAAGATATGCATACTCGATTCACCTCCATCATCAATGAGCTTCACTCTCTTGGTGAAAGTATTTCAAGAAACAAGCTTGTTAGAAAAACCCTTAGTGTACTGCCAAGTTCTTGGGAAAGCAAAGTTAACGCCATTACAGAGGCTAAGGACTTGCAAACACAATGGATGAACTTGTTGGAAACTTGAAAACCTATGAAATGAAAAAAGAAAAGAATGCCTTAGAAGAGAAAATTACTAGTATAGAACATTAAAGAGATGATCTAATGGTGGTTGTGGTGGACTTAAAAGAAACCATTGAGTGTGCAAGTAAAGAAAAGAAAACCTTGACTGAGAGAGTTGCTATCATTGAGCAAGAAAGACATGACATAGTAGTGGTGGTAGTAGACGTGAAAGAAACAATCGAGGAATTTAAAATAATAACTAGGTCTAGAAACTCTGAAAAGGAAAAGGAAGTTGAAAGTGAAGCACACATTAAACTAAAAAATGAGTTAAACTTGGTAAAGACTAGTGTGTATGTCGAACATGAGAAAAATAAACAACTTCATGAAGAACTAGGGAAAGTAAAGAGTGAACTTGAGAAATCCCTTAAGTGGACCTAATCCTCGGATGCGATCACAGCCATGTACACAAACTCTGGGGGGAAACAGGCAAGGGATTGGGTTTCAAAGGGAAAAAATTCCCTACAACCATCATAGCAAGTATATCACTATACCTGACAATTGGTATGCATCCACTGTGGTAACAATGGGCACCTCAAGGAAAATTGCATGGCCAGGGTTCAATCTCATCAGAGAAATAAAGTCTTTGCTGAGAGAACAACTACTGCAAGAGGACCTGGTCCGTCAAATAGGAAACGCATTTTGCCTGTTTGGACTAAGAGAACACTCATTCGTCCCTTTTCATTTAACAAGGGACCCATACTCGTTTGGGTTCCTAAATCTAACCCTTGATTTCCGTATGCAGGGAGCAATGAAAGGGAGCAGCCAATAATGATACATGAACAGCGGCTGCTCAAAGGAAAGGACTGGAAATACAATCAATTTTCCTTCAGTAAAAAGCCCTACAAGGAGAGAGTGTACCCTTTTGAAAATGGCTAAAAAGGGGTGCGCTCTAGGAGTTGGAAGATTTGTGTCAATGAATATAAGGTGCAATTCCATCCAGGATATGCACAATCTCAAATCCTGTGACTGGTGAGGTGATGTTGTAGCCAAAAGACACAAGAGTACTTATGTTGCTGTGATTGAGCGTCTGCAGAGTGGAGATACAAGTTGGTTGAAAGTTGTTGAAGACAATGCTGAACTATGGGACAAAAGACTGGAGCATTGCAAGTTGTCTATCTCTAAACAAACTAGATCTGAAGAACCTGGTTTGTAACGACCCGACCGGTCGTTTTGAGCTCTAGCACGTCGTTCAATATTTTGACACCATGAGCAGCTTCACTTCAGGTATTATGACTCGTGCGCATGGTCGGAATTGAATTTTGGAAGTTTGTAATTTATTTTGAAAGAAAATTCCCATTTCGGAAGCTTTAAGTTGAAAGAATTGAGTAAGGTTTGATTTATGAGAAAACGACCTCGGAATCGGGATTTGAAGATTCCAACAGGTTCGTATGATGATTTTGGACTTGGACGTATGTCCGTATCGGATTTTGGATGACCTGGGAGCGTTTCAGCACCTATTGTGGAAGTTAGCATTTTGGAAGAATTTTATAAGTTTGGGTTGGAGTACATTTCAGTGTTATCAATGTCCATTTGGGATTCCGAGTCTGGGAATAGCTCCGTATGGTGATTATGGTATTGGGGGTGCATCCGGAAGTGGATTCGAAGGTCCGTAGGTCATTTTGGAGTCATTTGGTTAAAGTTAGAAATTTGAAGGTTTTGGGAAGTTTGACTGGAAATGGACTTTTTGATATCGGGGTCGAACTCCGATTCTGGAAGTTGGAGTAGATCCGTAGTGTCAAAAATGACTTGTGTGCAAAATTTGAGGTTAATTGGATGAGATTTGATGGGCTTCGGCATTGAATGTTGAAGTTTGAAATTCTAAAGTTCATTAAGCTTGAATTGGAGGGCGATTCATGGTTTAAGCGTTGTTTGATGTGATTTGAGGCCTCGAGCAGGTCCGCATTATGTTATAGGACTGGTTGGTGTGATTGGACGGGGTCTCGGGGGCCTCAAGTGGATTCCAGGTGGTTAATGGATTAAAAATGGAATTTGAGGAAGGGCTGAAGCTGTTGGGCTTCTGGTGTAACCGCACTTGCGTGAAGAGCACCAGAGGAGCGGGCCCGTGCGCAGGAACGGGAGAGGACTCGCAGAAGCGAACTTTTGCTGAGGAGACATGGACCGCAGATGCAGTCAAGGACCATAGAAGTGGGACCGCACCTGCGTGTGTGGAGCCGCAGATGCGGAGTTGAGGGGCCTGGTGAAAGACCGCAGAAGCGGTAATGGGGCCGCACATGCGGAACCGTAGAAGAGGTCAAGTGAACGCATGTGTGAAAATGCTGAAGGCAGTGAGGTTTCTTTAAAACGGGGGTTTGGCTCATTTCAACCCCATTTCCTCCATGGGAGCCGGTTTTGGAGCAACTTGGGAGTGCCATTTTCACCACCAAGCAAAAAGTAAGTGATTTGCACTAGTTTGAGTTAAATACATCGATTATGTGTATGTTTTAACATGGAAATTAGTGGGAATTTGGGGTTTGAGGAAAAACCTAGAAAATTGGTATTTTTGGATTTTGACCACGAAATTGGACATGAAATTTAGAGTAAATTATATATTTGAGTTCGTGAGATTATGGGTAAAGTTTATCTTCGAAAAATTTCGGAATCCGGGCACGTGGGCCCGAGGGTGATTTTTATCGACTTTTCGGTCGGGGTTAGAAATTGTTATAAATTGGATTATAATGAGTAATTGAGCATATATTAATGCGTTTGCATAATTATTGGCTAGTTTTGGAGCATTGTGCATCAATTTGAGTATTCGGAAGGGCGTGGAATGCTGGTTATGGAACTTTAGAGCGAGGTGAGTCTCCTTTCTAACCTTGTAAGAGAGAATTAACTCCCTAGGTGAAGTAATTGGATATGTGCTTCTATTTGTGGGGACTACGTACGCACGAGGTGACGAGAGTCCGTGCGTAGCTACTATTGTGCTTAAGTCTGAGTAGTCTAGGACCCAAAAGCATGCTTTACGTAAAATAATTGTAACCTTATTGACGATTTAAATTGCTTAAATCATATTGAAGTGGTAAATGATTTTCTAAAAGAGTTAAGCTTCGTTTTCTTGACTTGTAAAAGAGAAATTGACACCTCCTTGAATAATTGTTTCCTTGATGAAGTCTTGATTGGCTGTTTGAATGGGTGTTTCTATGTGTACCTGCATCGCATGTATGATTCGCGAGCAGGGTGATTCTTTATTTATATTTGACCACGTCGCATGTATGATTCGCGAGCGGGGTAATAGATGCATATATGGTTCGCACCATTCGATCCTCTGGCAGTGCACATTTATTATTATGTTGGACCGGGCCGTACGACCTCGGCATGATTTGCAAATGCTTGTATTGCTTGGTTTGACATTTATGAATAATGATATTGCCTCTCTGGCCCGAGATAAATTGATAAATGATGAAATACAAAATTTGGAAATCTCTAATTATAAAAATAATTGTTTACCTGCTTCATGCTTTGAGTTTGAAATCACTTTATAAAATCCATGCTTCTACACATTTTGGTATTTATTTATTGGACCACTAGTGAGTGTCGAAGTCGACCTCTCGTCTCTACTTTTTTGAGATTATACGAGATACTTATTGGGTACACGTTGTTTTCGCACTCATACTACACTTGTTATGCATTTTTTTTGCACATGCACATGTACGTCTAGTGGCCTCGTTGGGTGCAGCGGCATGATTGACACGGAGACTTAGGTGAGCTGCATCTCTCGAGACGACCCGCAACCAGCAGAGTCTCTTTCAAAGTATTGTAATTCTTTTCTGTCCAATTGTATTCCGGACAGTTATCGTATTGTACTTTACTTCATAGAAATTTGCTCATGCACTTGTGACACTAGGTTCTGGGATGACTATGGGATTATTCAATATTTAAGTTTGTTAAAGACATCATTATTTATTCAGTGAAATTCATTATTTATTGTTGAAATGTAAGGGAAGTAAATGATTTCAAAAATACTAAAATGAGAATTTAATTAACTTCTTGGTGTTGGCTTGCCTGACAGTGGTGTCCGGTGCCATCACGACCCCTAATGGATTTTGGGTTGTGACATGGTTCGTGGTCTAATCAAGTTTAGTAACAGGTAACATGAAGTCTGCAATGCCTGTGCAAAAGGAAATCATGTCAGATCTTCATTCTAGCCCAAAAGGGGAAGACAACACTTCAAAACCAAGGATGAGATCTTTCAAGAAACTGTGGCTTTTGTCAAGAAGATCCAGGTATAGATAGAAATAAACGTGGCTTACATCAGATCAAATCATGAAACAGGTTTGGATAATGCCATAAGTTGATGAATTCTATATTCAAAGAAGAATTACTCAACCACTTAGCTCAAAGAACACCACATTAGATCTGTCACACCTTCTTTTTTACACACCTACCCCCGAAGGATAGTGTATAAGGGAGTTTTTTCATTTAAAGTGACATTATTCTAAATGGGATTATTTATTTATTTCAGAGTCGCCACTTGGGATAGGTTTGGCTTTTGGTGTCCCAAG
Source organism: Nicotiana attenuata (assembly GCF_001879085.1). Lineage (NCBI taxonomy): Eukaryota > Viridiplantae > Streptophyta > Magnoliopsida > Solanales > Solanaceae > Nicotiana > Nicotiana attenuata. The sequence goes on from NW_017671979.1 coordinate 132,430, forward strand.
TCACCGGTTTATCTTGAATCCCAAATCAAGGAAAATTTCGACTTCCCGAATGGAGTCTGCGAACCAGAAATTCTGAATAAGGAATTCTGTTGACCCGAGGGAAGGTGTTAGGCACCCCCAGGTCCCGTGGTTCTAGCACGGTCGCTTAAACTATTATAATTGGCTAACAATCTGATTTCAATACATATCATCCTATAGTGCAATTTTAAAATTATTTACCGCTTTTAATTAATTTTAGGAAATTGAACGTCGTTTAAAATATGTTTTCGGATCATGTCCATAAAATGCACCCGGATCCTCGACACATTTTATTCAACATTTTGGGATTTGGATTTGGGTCACATGAAATGCACACCCGAGTTTAGGAAGGTAAAATTATTAAAGAACGCGCCTAAAGTGACTAACGCGTTATTAACTTTGCGGGAGGCCATGAAAATTCGCTAAATGGCGCGTCCCGAGTTCTAAGTATTTTAAAGATTTAAAGAGGGCCACGCAATTTGTGATTTTATTTGGCGCGGCAAACCTCAAATTATTTTAAGGAATATCCTAAAATGAACTATTATTTTCTATTAAGGATTGTCCCTAAAAAAAACTTAATTAATTAGCACTACGAATTAATTGTCATTAAAAGCATTCAAGCAAACTCGGGCCTCAAGATCAAGTCCAAACTCAAACAAGCGGGTCTCCATGATCGAAGACCGCTTAATTCAAATTTGCTACTTAACTTGGAAGGCCCAAACCCGTGTTATAAATTAAACTAATGACCTTGAGTATGGATTCAGATCTTCAGTACCTTGGGCTTGGAAAGCTAGCCCAAAACTGACAATTATATCAGCTTTTTGTGAAATGGGTTGTGGGTTTAAATTCCAACTATTAGGCACAAGAACACACATTTGATGGAGTTGGGCCTGAAGGAGAGGCCCAATGCTCCAGGTTGAAGTTTGTTATGCTAACTATGCTTCAGGTACTTGGTCTGGACGTGATGGATTAGCTGGAGGCCCATTTTGCTTTTAAAAATATTCTGGGCCTTCTTATAAAGGGTAACTAGGTATTGGGATGTAGAGATGAGGCCAAATTCCACTTCTTAAGGTGCTAGCCACAAATTCAACACATAGCCACACATTCAAGAGATTCGGTTCTAATTATGTTATTGAATTTCAAAACATGATTATCTAGGATTTAAATACTGGTTTCAGCATTATTAAACACAAACCAAATCATGCATAAAAATAAAATAGTTGCAGACTTGCATTCTTATAAAGACGTCCTAGCCATATGACTGTAGAAATTCGTTTTTGATGCTCATGAGTAGGCAGTGTCATGGTCAAGCAGCTCAAACTGACAGACTAATTAGTGATATTTATTAGATCTAGCATACGCTCTAAATATAAACATTTGTAAATCCAGCAAACTGAACTAATAGGCTTACATGCATTCAAATTCAGCTAACTCAAACCAGATTTAAACAGGCATATAAATGATCACAGTCCATTGTTCATTTAAGTACAAACCAAAACTAAAACTATATTAAAACAATAACGGGTATCTATTGGCATTTATGACTCTAGATTTAGACTAGGATCATAATCAGATAACAGCAGCATATTCAATCCTCAATTCAACTTCAACATTTTCTTCATTTGCATGATTTTGAATCCTTTACATGTGCATAAAATAATCCTCATACATAGTTCAAAGAAATACCTGGATAATGCCACACAAAAGATAAATTTTAGATTAGAAGATCAGCAGGTGGTAATCAGCAGCACACAGCAGCAATAAAATTAATTTCAAACCCAAAATAGTATCACAGCAGCCCAGGAGTGAATTGCAGAGAAACAGCACCAATAAATGACCAAAAACATATTTGAATGAACCAAAATAGACTCGAAATCAACCCAGAAACTCTCTGAAGCTTCAGAAACCAAACATAAAGAGTCTTCAAGTCATTTTTATCTCTATCTAACTAGAAAATACAAATCAACAGCTAAAACTCGAAATTAATCTAAGAACTTCAATAGAACAGTATTTTTTGGAGTTTTGAGTTTTATTTTTTTTTTGATTTTTTGAAGGTTTCAGATCTAGGAGGATTTTCACACTCTTCAGATTTCAAATTTGGGTTTTTGAATTTTGAAATTCAAATTTTCAGATCTCAAAACTTGTGTGTATTTTTTAGATATAGACTGAAAATAAAAATGACTACTGGAGTTCTCAATTCGTCTCTGAACCATTTAACAAACATATGATGCAACTATTGCGTTCAGCAAACATATGATGAACAACCACAAACATATGATGAGTAAACTAAGGCAAATATTATGTTTGAACTACAGGACCTGTTTAGTTTTATATTAGTATGACTACACGTGCTAAATTTGAACTCTACTCCTAACCAAAATTTAAATCTAGCTTAAACCTCAAACTAACATAATAGTCACACTGGAACTGACTAAACTATAGCTAATATTACACTCATACAAGTCTGAAAAACAGTTCATACAGTCCAATTAATACAAATTAATGTATTGTTCAAATAAACACAACAACTTTATGCCTTTAGGCTAAAATAGAACAGGAAAACTGTAGAGATCGAATCAAATAATATTTCATCATTTATCTTCCAAATAGTCCTACATTGATTCTTCACAGGTCATATGAGGCCAAAAGAGTACCTGGAGAGTGAATAAATGAAAGGAATGAGAATCAGCAGAGCATATAACAACAATTGAAACCAGCAGCAACATAGCTCACAAATTGAGTTCCAAAAATCCAGGAAAATGTGATCTCAATCAAACAAAACCCACAGCAGACCAGCTTTTGGAAAATAGCACTCAAATCAGCATTTCAAAAGTAATTTCAATCGAATGCACACCCAGCACTTCTGAATTTAACCTTAGAGCTAATGTTTAATCCCTACTTTAATCCAGGATTCAATTTTGGATTTCTAGAACTGTCAACTTTCAGCTTTCAATTTTTTTTGGTTTTTTTTTCGGACTGGAATTTCGAATTTTCAGATTCAGTGGCTTTCTAACTTTGAATTTTTGAATTTCATATCTATCTCTCTCTAAATTTGTTTTGAATTTTTCAGATCTAAACCTTCTAAACTTTTCAAATTTCTAAAACTTCTAAAACTTTCTCAAATTTTTTTCCTCTCCAACTTTTCAGATTTTTAAACCTCTAAAAACTTCTAAACTTTTCAAATTTCTCAAACTTGCAGAAACTTTTCGGGGGGAGTTTGTCAGATGCAAAACTTTTTTTTAGTAAGGCAGTGGGGACTGCCTTTTATAGGCAAAATTGAGGGGAAGTTTTAGATTTTTGCTTTACACCTTTAGCCCCTCTTTTATTTTCAATTTTTACTAATTAGTCCCTAAGTTTTTGGCTTTTTGCCCAAGTTACTGTCCTAAACTACTAGAATTCTAATTCAAACCCTCTTCTAGAAGATTCTAGGAGGTTCTAGTTTCACCTACAGCATTGTTTTCTATTTAGGAATACCCAAACTAACCCTGAATACCCCTAAAATGACCTACCTAGGTCAAAACTAACCTAACCCTTTGACTAAGTCATGGTCAATTAATAAAATCAATTCAACTATAATCAAACAAAAGCCCAATTGTCAACCAGACCCCCAAAATCGAACTAACAATCCAACTAAACATATTTCAAGCTAGAATTAATGACTAAACTCAGAATTAAAGACTACTACTGGTAATTATCAATCAAACAGAAAGAAGAAACAATCAATAAAGCAGAAATGACTATACTATAACAATCTGTATGATCAAAAAGAAGGAAAAACACCAAAAACTTAAGCAAAAATATCTAAAACTGAGCAAACGAAATCAAGGCATATCATGAAAAACAGGCATGAATGAACTAAAAAGAAACAGAAAAACTTGGTTTAAAACTAGTTTTAATAGAAGAAAATTCAAATATCAAATGAAACGAAAAACAAAACTAGAAAACTTACCAATTTTGAACCCGGACACGACTGCCTTCCCAATTTCGACCACGAGATGATATCAATCAACCATTCTTGTCAAGAACAGTCAAATAATATCAGCTCGTGGTGAAATTGTGCCTAAAACTCGTGGAGAAATGGAGAAGAAACCATGCCCGCTCAGGTTCCGGATTTTAGATTCGATATTCGAGAAGTTTGGGGAACATTTGAAGAGAGAGGGGTGTGGATTCATGATGTGGGGGTGGAGGTGAGCCTACGGTGCAAATTTGGTAGGGATTGGGGACGGCGCCGCCGCACACGAGGGAGGCGGCGGCTAGGGTTTCACGGATTCGAGGGTTTTGGTTGGGATTTGAAAGAAACCAGTATGGATCCATGATGAGGAGAAGGAGACGAGGCTATGGTGTAATTTTGGGGGTTGTTGGAGCTTCGCCGCCGCCGTGGGGCGATTTCCGGCGGCGGTTTGCGGCGGAAGACGGTGAGGTTGAGAGTTTGTGTGTGGAAGATGTTTTGAGACAGAAAAGGGGGGAGGGGTAAGCGTTTGGACAGTTATATGTTAAAAGATGGGGGCTTCAGGACCGTTGGATTAGATAACCTTGACGGTCCTGATTGGATCCCCCGAAACGATGTCGCTTGGGTTTGTGGGGGCTGAACCGGACTGGGCTGTGATTTGGGCCTGATTTTGAAGTGGATTTGGGGAATATTTGGGCTGGGATCAAGAATTGGCCCAAAATTGGCCAGCCTGATTTTGCACTACCTTTTTAATTCTTCTCTTTTTTCAATTTCTTTTATTTGTTTTTCTTTCTTTCTTCCTTTTCTTATTCAAATTTTTTTTTAGATTTTATTCAATACAAAATTAAAATCGACAAGACCTGATTTAACTCTAAAATTGAACTAACTAATTTTCAAAAATTAAACAAATCCTAGTTTAAAAAGAAAACTTAAGGAACAATCAAAATTAAAAGTAAAATAATGCAAAGGACTATTTTTAATTATTTTCTCTTATTTTTGTAACGTTAATTAACTAATAAAAATGTTAAAATGAGGTCCTAAATGCAAGTATGCTATTTTATATTCTATGGCTTATATCAATTAATAATGCACACAAAAATACAAACAAACACCAAATTAATATCCTAAAATTCAAACAATAAAAGAAAAATCCTAATTTTATGAATTCTATAGGAATAATTCAAGCGAGGCAAATATCATGTGCTTACAAGATGGAGTTGTTGAAATGAAGAAAAGAACTCTTGAAAATTGGGAACAGTCAATGTTAATTGATAAAAGGGCTGGCAAACATCTTGACCAAAGCCGCTGACTCAATGGGGGATATATGGGTACAATTGTTATGTTCTCAACAATGGGAAGGGTTAGCTTTGAAAAATATGATGGTGGAAGAGATGGAGGAATCCTCCTGACATACTCATCTCAAAAGAGGATGCCCATTAATTCCAGCAAGGAACCAGGTCCTGCGTCTACAACAACGAAGCTGAAAAACGAGAAGTTGGAAAGAGGGTTTTTGCATAGAGACATCACTGAATCACTCCTGTATCTCATTGCAAGTAGACTTGACATCGTGGTCAGAGTTGGGTTCTATGCAAGGTCTCAGTCAAATCCAAAGGATTCTCATCTGAAGGCTGGTGTAAGAATTTTGAGATATCCTAGAGGAACACAGGACCTGGTTCTCTAGTGTCCTCCAAGTAATGGATAGTAAAAGCTCGCCTGAATTGGACAATCTCTAAGTTCATGTCTTGTCTCACAAGGCCAAGGAAGCAAAATTCAACAACACTCTCAACAGCTGAAGCAGAATATGTATAATCAACATCCTACTGTGATCAAAGTGTTGTGGACCAAGCAACAAATTGGAAAACTCGAAGGTAGAAAATCTTAGAGATGGTAATCCTGGACTGCCTTATGGCTTCCTTCTCACAAAGGTCTTTCAGTTTTTCAAAGTACCTCCAGGACAGGCCAAAGTGGGCACCAAAAAGCAATCATTTTCAAAAACTACTTTGGAGGAGTGTGAGTGTATTGACAAAGTCAGAGGAGTTGGAAGAACTTCCACAATCTCCCAACTGATAAATGCTCAGAATAGTGCCACAGAGGATATCTCGAAGTTGAAGGCTAGGAACGCGATTATTGAGAGTCAGCTTAGTTAGTTGCAAGAGGTACCTGGTTCTAGTAGTTCTCATAACGAAGAGGTTGCACGCCTAGCAAAGAGAATGTTGAACTCAGGAAACAGGTGGAGGACCTAAAAGAAAGACTGCTCAATGAGCAAATGTTCGCGAATGCTCGCATGGATATTATCCGCCAAACTCTTGCTTCCTCTTCTAAGCCCCTTCCTCCAGTGTCCCTCAAAAAATGTCCTCTTAGTGTCCAGTTTCCAGTGTCTATCTTCTTAAATTATTTTTGGTGATGTTTTGTTATTTCTGGCAATTATTTTTTGTTTGTTCTAGACTGTGGATGAAAAAAATGATTCTGCTCCCGCCTGTAAAAGTCCAATTCTGGTTAATGAAAGTGATTTCCTTTTTGCTATCTATGCTGCTGCTCTTTTGTTTGTGTCTTCTATCATCTTGTGAGCACATAAGTGGCATGAATTAGCTATACTAGACTTCTTTACTCTGCTAACCTTTTATGTGCTTTTTATGATGCCAAAAGGGGGAAGATTTAATTGAATAATAAAGTGTATGAATGCATGATGAATGAGAGCATGAATGAATATTAATCTTAAAACAAAATACAGATTCAGGGGGAACTCACAAAAGCTCAGGTACTGACTAAGGGGGAATGCAAAGCTTCAGATGGAACTTAAGGTCTTTCTGGTTCACAATCTGGTCCTTTGCGGCTCTTTCTAGGATTTTCAATTATAAGTTTGTAATCATCAAAAAGGGGGAAATTGATAGGTTACAAGTACTTTGGTTATAAGTACATTACTTTATGTTTTGATGATCTAACAAACTTATTATCCAGAACTAGATAAGGAACCTATTACACATTTACAAGACCTCAAGATCACAAGGTTCCAGGTTTGAATTCAACATGGAAGTATGATTGAACTCTTCAGAGTGGAAGGAATAACTGAGAGACCAGGTCCCTACCAGTTCCCAAGGAGACTGTATGAAGTCAACTTTCCAGCTGGAAAGTTGCTGCCTACACACGCTACATTGCAGGAATAGTGCTGCAGTCAACTTTCAAAGGAAGACTTTTTACCTACCTTACTTACATCATTGTAACTGATGTCACACATGTATAAATGCATTCAAGGGAGGTAAAACACAATACTTGAACACTTAGAGATTTCACTCAAGCTCACTCACGTGACTATTCAGCTAGCAAGTTTCAAGTGCCTCAAGAACAAAGAACAAAGCAACTACGGACCAGTTCCCACATCGAGTTATTGTGTGTCCGTAGTTGAGTTGTGACTTTGTAACAGCTCTTCAAATTGTAATTCCTATCTAGCTTATTTAGAAGAATTTTATAGGAACACCTTTGCAAACCTTAAACCAGTGTGTTTGAGTCTTGACTAGAGTTAGTCATGTTGTAAAGTCTTTGTAATAGAGTTTATTGCAAAGTGGCTTGTAATAGAGTATTAGAAGTTAGTGAGGGATTAAGAGCTTAATTCCTAGGTTACATAGGTTGTAATCTGAAAGATGCTCAGTAGTGAAGTTGAAATCCTACAAGGGTAGGTCATGATTTTTAATCCCGTTGAGCTGGGAATTTTCCACGTAAAATTCCTCTTGCCATTTAATTACTGTTGTGTGTGTGTGTACTGTTGGACCTGATAGAGAACCTGGTTCTCTATAAAGTTTGGTGGACCCTTATATTCTATCAGTTCTACTTGCTGCTTTTGGGTGACCATCCTTGTGTATCCCATATACCTTCGTTCATCGATTTCATTGAGTTTTTTCCTTCTACTCTCGTCTTTACTAGTACTGCTTTCATGGGAGTACCCTAAGTTGGGTTCTTCGACTTTGATTGGTATGACTACTTCCATCCTATAGAACAGAGAGTAGGGTGTCTCTCCTATGCTTATCTTCGGGGTGGTTCTATACGCCTATTATACTTCTGGGAGTATTTCCGGCCATAGTCCCTTGGTGTCTTCGAGATTTTTCTTCATAATGTTTAATATGAACTTGTTGGAGGATTCTTTCTGCCCGTTACCCACTGAATGATACGAGGTTGAAAGTATCCTCTTAATATTCCATTTCTCGAAGAATTCGACGATTTTCTTTCCCGTGAACTAGGGTCCGTAGTCGCAATTGATCTCCTTGGGTAGGACAAATCGGCAGATGATGTTTCCCTATATGAAGGTGATTACCTCTTGTTCACGTATTTGAGCGAATGCTCTTGCTTCCATCCATTTAGAGAAATAGTCAATTAAAACCAAAAAAAATCATACATTACCTCGCCCTGCTAGGAGGGGGCCCACGATATCCATTCCCCATTTGATGAACGTCCACGGAGAGGTGACTGATTAGAAATGTTTGCCTGCTTGGTGAACTATTGGGGCATACTTCTGACATTGCTCGCATTTTTTTCACAAATTCCGAGGCACCCTATTTCATGGTAGGATAATAGTATCCTGTCCGTATGAGACACCTCACGAGTGCTCGATCACCGGAATGGGAGCTGCAATGGCCTTCATGGACTTCTTCAAGGACGTGCTAGGTTTGGTTTAGACCCAAACATTTTTCCAAAGGGGCGCCGAGTGTTCTTTTGTATAAGTCATTGTGGAGGAGGTTGTAACTGGCTGCCTGCATTCTTAGTCTTTTGGCTTCCTTTTTGTCGTTTGGGAGTGTGATGTCCTGCAAGTAAGTGATGATACGATTGTGCCAATCCCAAGTTCAAATTATAGATCTTACCTCAATTTGGTCTAGAGACGAATTGAGGAGTTAGACTACACTTTTATCCCCGATCGTGATGCTTTTGGTGGCTGCATCTAATTTGTCGAGGTCGTTCACTTCAACGTTCTAAGCACGCGGGATCTGGTCGAGCTGGCTTTCGTCGAACTTGGGCTGGATCTTATAGATCTCGGCCAGATATTTTTGTAACCTTTGTTCTTTGATTTGGAAATTCCATTCGACTTTGTTGACTACAATCTACGAATCACAACGGAGCTTCATCTGCTTTTAATCCTGTAGTTACGGCCTCGTACTCAGCCTCATTGTTAGTCATATCTGGGCATCTTATGGATTGGAGAAGTACTTCGCCGTTAGCAACCTCGAGTATGAGTCCTAGTCCGGATCCGTAAGTGTTTGATGCGTTATCGGTGTATAGGACCTAGAGGTCTCGGGTTCGGAGGGAAGGTTAGATGACTCCCTTCTCGACCTTATGCATTATATTTTCGTTGAAGTCTGATACAAAATCGGCGAGCACTTGCGACTTCATCGTTATTCGCAGCTGATATGTGACATCGTGCTCGCTTAGATCGATGGCCCATTTGGCCAGCCTCCCCGACAATTCAGGTTTATGTCAAATACCTCTTAGGAAAAGTGGTGACGACCGATATTGGGTGGAACTGGAAATAGAGTCTAAGATTTCATGAAGTTGTGACTAGTGCCAGGGCCAGTTTCTCGAGGTGTGGGTACCTTGTTTTGGCATCGGAAAATGTTTTGCTATGTCATAAATGAGAGATTGCATTCCTTTACTTTCTTGGATCAGGACTGCACATACTACCACTTCAGAGATGGCTAGATAGACGAGGAGAGGTTCCTCGGGTTTGGGTTTTAATAGCATAGGTGGTGATGACAGATACGCCTTTAGCTCTCGCAGAGCTTGTATGCACTCAGACATCCACACAAGGTCGTTATCTTTTTTTACTACACCGAAAATTTTGTGACATCTGTTGGATGACTGCGAGATACTTCTAGATAGGGTGGCGATTCGACTAGTCAACCTTTGGACTTGCTTCTTAGTAGTCAGTCGCTATGGTATCCCTTCGATAGCTTTGATTTGGTCTGGGTTGACCTTGATCCCCCATTGTGACACTAAGTAGCCCAAAAACTTCCCCGAGGCTACGCCGAATGCGCATTTCTCTGGGTTTAGTTTCATCCCATACCGTCTCAGTATATCGAAACCTTCCTTCAAATGGTCGATATGGTCATCCGCCTTTGCGGACGTGACCAGCATGTCGTTGATATATACCTTTATGGTCTTGCTAATCTGATCTTTGAACATTTTAGTGACCAAACTTTAATAGGTTGCTCATGCATTCTTCAGTCCGAACGGCATGACCATATAAAAACATGTTCCTTGGTGGGTTATGAATGTGGTTTTCTCCTGGTCTTCTTCTTCCATAAGTATCTGATAATAAAAAAACTCAACAGCTAATGCATGGCTATCGCATCGATGATATGGTCGATATGTGGTAATGGTAACGAATCCTTTGGACATGTTTTGTTCAAGTCCGTGAAGTCTACATACATCCTCTATTATTTTTCGTTTTGACCATCACTACGTTAGCGATCCACTTGGGGTATTTTGACTCCCTGATAGAGCCATTTTCTAAAAGCTTCTCCACTTCTTTATGGATGGCATCGTTGATGGCGGGGTTGAATTTTCATTTGACCTGCCTTACCAAGGATTAGAATGGATCGACATTTAATGTGGCAATCACTTTGGGGATGCCCGACATATCTACATGGTTGAAGGCAAACAAATTCACATTAGTTATTAAAAATTGACTAAATTTACCCGGTTCTCGGAGTTTGCAGCCGATGTAGGCCTTTTTGCTAGAGTCGTTGGTGTCTAATTGAATGGGATCGAGGTCTTCTATAGTTGAGTCTGCAGCTTCAACCATTTCGGGATCCATGATGACATCCCTGGTCTCTTCTTGCATCGACCTCGACCCTGTTGATTGCTATGTTTCTTTTTCCTTGTCTTTCTTCTATGGGATGATTGTGTTGTCTAAGGCAATGCGGTAGCATTCCTGGAACGTGCATTGTTCTCCCTGTATGCTGAATATCCCCCAAGGTGTTGGGAATATGACCACTTGGTATATGTTGGAGGGGACCACCCTCATGGGATGTATCCACTGTCATCCTACTATGGCATTATATGCGCCTGGTCCATGATATGGAACGTTGTCTCCACAGTTATGCCACCATCCAAGACGAGGAGTATGATTTTGCTCGAAGTCCGTTCAACTGCATTATTAAAATCGATTACTATGAAGCAGCGTGACAATATCTTATCCTCGAGTCTCATCTAGGTGAGGACTCGGGGATGGATATTGCACGCTCCACTCCCATCGTCTACCATGATATGTTTGACATCAGTATCTAAAATTCGTAAAGTAATGATGAGAGCATCATTGTGAGGGAAAGTCAAACCGTCATCATCTGACTCGTCAAAGATGATACTTTCTTCGAGTCTGTCATACCGTTCATGGTGATAGATCTTTTGAGCTTGTGAGTGGCAGTGAATTTAATGTCGTTGATGGAGGTATCATCACTGCCACCGATGATCATGTTGATGGTGTGAGCTGGTGACGGTGGCTTCGGCAGGCCTTGGCGTTCACGACCTTTGGCTAAGTTATTTCTCCCTTTGACGTTTAGTAGCTCTTTGAGGTGTCCCTGCTGCAACATCTTCACAGCCTCTTGCCTGATTTCGATGCAGTATTCTATCTTGTATTCGCGCTCCTAGTGGAATTCATAGAGAGCATCAGATTTTCTGTTGCTCATGGACCTCATTTGTGGCGGCCACTTCATCCTTTTCCAAGTTTTTCCAGAGCATAGACTATTTTTGTAGGTGACACAAAAATTGTGAGCAGACAATAAGGGCAAACCTCTCTCGTTCTGGTGAGTCTCACTCCTCACCTAGATGGGCCTTCATCATAGCAGAAAGAATGCAGAGTGGGAGCCCTAACGTATGGCTAATGTTGTTCCCTGTTTGGTCGTGAGATCGGGTGATCCCTTCTTACGTTATCTCTTCATTCCTTTTTAGGATCGGCTTGTACCGAGACGAGCCGTCGAGTAGTCTGTTGAGGTCGTCATGATCTGCATAGACTTCGGCATAGTAGGCATTGTGGATTTCGTCCCAAGTGGTTAGACAATACTTCATCAATTGGCTCAGTCATTTCTGGTCGCTCTTGAACCCTCTCTGCTCAACCCGTTCTGAAAGGCCGCGACTTCTATCCCTTCGAACATATTTGGTAGGGTTTCGCCAAATTTCTTCAGTAAAATAGAGGACACTTGTTCCTTGGTGAAGTCGTTGCCTTTCACAATGGTGACATAATGATTCACGTGATCTTCGGGGTCAGTCGTTCCATCGTATATCCTGAGATACAGCGGCATTTGGAAGGTCTTTGGTATGTCATGCGGGGTTGCTCTACGAATCTACCGGCGTCCCTTTTTTGCAGTAGCTTAGGGGCGCCTCGAATCTTGTCAGTCGTTCTTGGTGTTCTTTCATTTGATCTTTGAGCGCGTTATATTCACTCTCCATTTCTTCAATCCTTTACAGAACACCGGGGAGGACATTGTCACCTGCATTGTCAGTAACATTGTGAGTTATACCTGGTGTTCGAGGGTCTGGTTGGTCGCCCTATTTGTTTACTTGTCACACTGTATGAGCTCTTGCGGTCTCTATGGTCATGCATGGAGCAGGTTTATTGAGCATGCTTACTAGCCTATCGGTCAACCACGCTTCAATGAACTTTTTCATGGTCGGTGGTATCCCTTCTCCTGTAGACCTGGAGGTTCCTTTCGCATTTGGTTTTGTTATGCTACAATGGGGAGGGGAGGGGAGGTGACCTCTCGCACCTGGGGGAGGAAGTGGGTGTCACGTCATCGCTTAGCGCTTCATAGATCTCACTGATGGCCTTCATGAGTGATAGAATATAAGGGTGCACCAAAATCTATAGAGAACCAAGTTCTTTATCAGATTCAACAGTACACGCACACACATGCACGACAGTAAGTAAATGACAAGAGAAATTTTACGTGGAAAATTCCCAGCTCAATTGGTTTAAAAACCACGACCTGCCCTTGTAGGATTTCAACTTCACTACTGAGCAACTTTTAGATTACAACCTATGCAACCTAGGAATTAAACTCTTAATCCCTCACTAACTTGTAACACACCTATTACAAGCCACTTTGCAATAACTCTATTACAAAGACTTTGAAACTTGACTAACTCTAGCCAAGATTAAACACACAGTTTAAGGTTTACAGGGGTTTCCTACAGAATGCTTCTTAAACAAGCGAGATAGGAATTTCTGTTTAAGACTAATACAAAGTTACAACTCAACTAAGGACATATAATAACTCTATGTGGGAAGGTTCGTAGTTGTTTTGTTCTTTGTTCTTGAAGCACTTAACACTTGCTTGCTGAATGGTCATGTGAGTGAGCTCTTGTAAAATCTCTAGGTATTTAAGTGTTGTGTTTTACCTCCCGTGAATGTATATATACATGTGTGACATCACTTACAATGATGTAAGCAAGGTAGGTAAAAAGTCTTCCCCGGAAAGTTTACTGCAGCACTTTTCCCGCACTATAGTGTCTGCAGGCAGCAACTTTCCAGCTGGAGAGTTGACTTCGCGTAGTCTCCTTGGGAATTGATAGAGACCTGTTCCCTCAGCTATTCCTTCCACTCTGAGGAGTTGAATTCCACGCTGAATCCCAACCCAGAACCTTGTGATCTTAAGGTCTTTTAAATGTGTAACAGGTCCCTTATTTGGTTCTGGATAGTAAGTTTGTTAGGTCATCAAAACATAAAGTAAAGTACTTATAACCAAATTATTTGTAACCTATAAGTTTCCCCCTTTTTGATGATGACAAACTTATACTTCAAAATCCTGGAAAGAGCCACAAAGAACTAGAGTGTGAACCAGAAAGGCCTTAAGTTCCCCCTGAATCTCTCTCCCTTAATCAGTACCTTAACTTTTGTGAGTTCCCCCTGAATCTGTATTTCTCCCCCTTCAGATTACTATTCATTTATGCTCTTTATTATTCAATTAAATCAAATCTTCCCCCTTTTGGCATCATAAAAAGCATAGAACGAGTAAGAAGCATAAAGAAGTCTAGCGTAGGTAACTCATGCCACTTATGTGCTCACAACATGATAGAAAATAGAAAAAAAAGAGCAGCAACATAGATAGCTAAAAGGAAATCACTTTCATTAACCAGATTTGGACTTTTACAGGCGAGAGTAGAATCATTGTTTTCATCCACAGTCTAAAACAAACCAAAAAACAAATGCCAGGAATAACAAAACATCACCAAAAGCAACTTAAGAAGATAGACACTTGAAACTGGACACTGAGGGGACATTCTTTAAGGGACACTGGAGGAAGGGGGCTTTGAAGAGGAAGCAAGGGTTTGGAGGACAAGATCCATGCGAGCAATCGCGAACATTTGCTCATTGTGCAGTCTTTCTTTCAGGTCCTCCACTTGTTTCCTAAGTTTAGCATTCTCCTTTGTTAGGCATGCAACCTCTGAGCTGTGAGAACTACTAGAACCAGGTGCCTCTTGCAACTAACTGAGCTAACTCTCAAGAATTGCCTTCCTATCCTTCAACTTCCGGATCTCCTCTGTGGCACTATTCCGAGCATTTATCAGTTGAGAGATTGTGGAAGTTCTTCCAACCCTCCGTCTTTATCAATACACTCACACACCTCCAGAGTAGTTTTTGAAAATGATCGCTTTTTTGTGCCCACTTTAGCATGTACCAGAGGTACTTTGAAAAACTCAAAGACCTTTGTAAGAAGGAACCCATAAGGCAGTCCAGGATTCCCATCTCAAAGGTTTTCTACCTTCTGCATATGCTCAATCATTATAGCAGGCAAATTGATTGAGGAAAAATTATCCAAGGTTTCCATAAGGAATAGGTCAGCTTTGGATGCAACAGATCCTCTTTCAGCGCGGGGAGGCAACACTTTGTTAACCATCTCAAAGAGCAACTGATAAACTGGAAGGAGTTCCTTCTTATGCACTTGTTCCCCATGCTGTACTGCCTTGTCCTTGACAATGGCATTTTTGAAGTTTGGTGTGCAGGAACCCTGAACAGATGACAGTCCTTTGGTAGGAACACCCAGAATTGACCCCAATAAGGCAGAATCCATCACTATGTCCAGCCCATTTACCAGCACACATAGTTGATCACCATCTACTATGAAGAGGCTGGTGTAAAAACTTTGTACCTCCTCCTCATACACTATAGGAGCCTGACTTGTAAAAAGATTGGTCCACTATTTAGAATCACAAATGTCAACTAAGTGTCTCATCCCAGCAAACTCTAGAATGTCAGAGGCAAATGTGCGGCCCCACAGTACTTTCTGATTCCCCAACTTCCTTTTCTCAGACCTCAGAGACTCACTTACTTTTGCTTTCTTGATGGAACCAAGTTTCTCATCATCATAATCCCTTTTTCTTTTCACTGACTTGCCAATAGATTTTCCCTTCTCCACTGACTTGTTCTCTATATGTTCACCAAATGTTTCCACTTCTTCCTCATCAGACTTGTCACCACTCTCCTTCACTGTCTTGTCACCGGAATGTTTTACCAACTTTTCACTGGAACCAGCATCAGCACTCTTGGAAGAACTCCTAGCCCCCTTAGAGGTGTGCCTTTTGGATTAAGAGAAAGTGCTTCTTCCTTGAAGACTTGCGGGTCAGGGAACTAGGTTCCTCTTTGGTTTCCTCATCCACATCAACTACAGGGACATCCTTTTCTTGTACAAATTTTCCATCCTTGACCAACCTTATCCTTCTCTGACTCATTTTACTCTTCTTGAGAGCAGACTCTAGAGCCTCCTTTTGCTGCAACCGTGTAGTGGGTCGCTTAAGAGGTGGCTCCGAAGTTACAACTGGCTTAGTCCTAGCCCTGATAAAACTAGCATAAGCCAAATCATTTGCGTCTTCTTCACTGTCAGGATTCATCTCAGGCACCACCATATTCAAAGGCTCAGCATAGAAGTAGGAGGAAGGAGTAGGATCGACACTGGCCCGAGGAGATGACTTCTGACCTGGATCCTCCACGGAGATATCAAGTTCATCATTTGGGACCCCAGTAGCATCATCTTGTGCCAGTTTTTCAAATGGCACAAGTGCTCCTTTTTCTTCTGATGTCTGAGGTTCTTCCCTCTGAGGCTCAGACCCCCCCTGCACATTCCTCTATAATGACCCCTTCTGAAGCAATGGAAAATGTATTCTTTGTTCCCTCCTTTTCTTGTGGTTCCATGGAGATTTCAAGAGAAGAAAGAGTGATATCTGCAGAGTCACAACTTATCATGGTGGTCTCAGACTTTTCATGATTGATCACCATATCTTCACTCGAGTGCCCAACCATGGATAGAATTGAAGATTCCTGAACGAGGTTCCCCTGTTTACCTTGTTCACCATGTTGACTCTGTTTGACTGGTGAGAATGGAGTAGGACAAACATTCTCAGACTTGCACAGATAAGGAGTAGACTCGGAGTGGGTAGGAAAGGGAGTGGAGTGTGGAGGAGACTCTGCTTTAGGGTTTGAACTAGTGATTGTGTTGGGAAAGGAGTTCACCGCTAAAATACTGACTGGTGAGGACTCAATCACAGTGTTGTTAGGCACACTGAAGGTTGCTTGATTTTCAGACATAATGAGATTATTCTCGAAGGATTGTGGATTTGAGAGGAGAGAAGACAGAAAAGGAATTTTGAATTTGGAAGAGAAATGGTTGTGATGTTGATTTAATTATGATGAGGGATCGGCTCTGAAATGGCGGCAGCCCTTTGCTTGGGAGATGTATCGCTCATAAAAGGAGTGACGTTTGGGCTGTGACGTATTGGCTAAAGAGATACGACTTTAAAGAGACTGTCACGCTGATGATGATATGGCATTGTTTTTGTCCATTTTAAATTGTGTATGAAAGAACAAATAAGCTACTAACATGTATCACGAAAACCAAGTTCCCTCATAGGTCTGGCAAGTGAGTTTAACCCTTTATTCAGCATGCACTGCAGTATTTGCTTCTATAGTCATCATGCATGTCCACCTGTAATGACATAGAGGTGAGTTAGACATAGCTAGAAAACACTTTAGCTAGCTTTTACCTGACTATGACTTTCATAACCAATCATGTGGAACCATGTTCTCAATTGGGTTTTATCATCCCCAGTGCAAGGCAATTTTTCTCAAAATTCTTTCTTCCCAGGGCTTTTGGTGAAGATGTCTGCAACTTGATCTTCTGCAATCACTGTATTTAGCCCCTCTTGAGTTGGACTCAAGTTCTTCCAATTTGCTGTTTGGTCCACAGTATTTGAGCACAGCAGGAGACTGATGATACATATTCTGCTTAAGTTGTTGAGAGTGCCATTGAATTTTTCTTCCTTGAGCCTCATGATACAAGACAGGAACCCAGAGAATGTCCCATTTCAGGCAAGCTTTTCGTATCCATTACTTGAAGGATAGTAGAGAACCAGGTCCTGTGTTCCTTTAAGATATCTCAAAATTCTTACACTAGCCTTCATATGTGAATCCTTTGGATTTGACTGAAACCTTGCATAGAACCCAACTCTAATCACGATGTCTGGTCTACTTGCAGTGGGATACAGGAGTGAGTCAGTGATATCTCTATGCATGGTTTGATTTAGAGAAGAACCATGTTCATCCATGTCTGGGCATGTAGTTGTGGCAATGGGAGTGTTGATGACATGTGATGCTTCTATGCCAAAACCATCTTTCCAACAACTCGTTTCTCATCTTCTGTTGTTGTAGACGCGGGACCCGATTCCTTGCCGAAATTAATGAGCGTTCTCTACCTTGATCAGTATTTCTGTTCTCTTTTGAGACGAGTACGTCAGGAAGATTTCTCCATCTCTTTTACCATCAGATTTTCAAAGTTGACCCTTCCCATTGTTGAGAGCATAACAATTGTACCCAAATATCTTTAATTGAGTCAGCAACTTTGGTCAAGGTGTTTGCAATCCCTCTATCAAATAATATTGATCATGCTTAATCTTCAAGAGTCCCTTTCTTCTTTTCAACAACTCCATTTGCTGTGGTGTTCTTGGAGCTGAGCGGTTGAGTAACTCTTCTTGAATACAACATTCATTCACTATGGCATTATCCAAACATGTTCTATTATTTGATCTGATGCAAGCCACATTTGTTTCTATCTATACCTGGATCTTCTTGACAAAAGCCACAATTACTTGAAAGATCCCATCTGTGGTACTTAACTTGGTCATGTCACGAACCAAGTCCTTCAGGGCCAGTTTATTTAGTGATGAAACACCTGCATATCCCGTCCTTCTATCCCATAGTTCAGCATTGTTTTCAACAACTCTCAACCAACTTATATCACCGCTCTACAGAGGCTCAAACCCAACAACATGAGTATTCTTGTATCTTTTGGCTACAACATCACCTCACTAGTCACGGGATTTGAGATTGCGCATATCTTGGACAAGAATTTCACTTTATTTTCCTTGACACATGTCACTCCTAAGGTGTACCCCTTTTAGCTATTTTCAAAAGGGTACACTCTCTCTTTGCAGGGCTATTAGTGAAGGAAAATTGATCGTATTTCCAGTCCTGTCCTATGAGAAGTCGTTGTTCATATGTCATTGTTGGCTGCTCACCTTCACTGCTCCCTGCACAAGGAAATCAAGGGTTAGATTTAGGAGCCCAAACGAGTTTGGGTCCCTTATTAAGAGAAAAGGGAAGAATGAGTGCGTTCTTAGTCCAAGCAGGCAAAATGCATTTCCTGTTTGACGAACCAGGTCCTCTAGCAGTAGTTACTCTCTCAGCAAAAACTTTATTTCTCTAATGAGACTGAACCCTGGCCATGCAGTTTTCCTTGAGGTGCAAATTGTTACCATACTGGGTACATAACTAGTTATCGGTTACAGTAACGTACTTGCTATGAGGGTTGTAAGGAATATTTTCCCTTTGAAACCATATCCCCTACATGTTTCCCTCGTTATTGGTGTACATAGTAGTGATAGCATCAGAGGACCAAGTCCACTTAAGCGATTTTTCAAGGTTACTCTTTGCCTTCCCTAGTTCTTCTTGAAACTGTTTGTTTTTCTCAAGCTCAGCACACGGACTAGACTTCCATATCAATTCATTTTGAAGCTTAATGTGTGCCTCACTTGCAACTTCCTTTCCCTTTTCAGAATTTCTAGGCTTATTCATCATTTTAAGTTCCTCAATTGTTTCTTTCAAGTCTACTACCACCACTACTAGGTCATCTCTTTCTTGCTCAATGATTGTTACTCTCTTAGTCAAGGTTTCTTTTTCTTTACTTGTACACTTGATGGTTTCTTTTAAGTCCACCACAACAACCACTATATCATCTCTTTCATGCTCTATACTAGCAATTTTCTCTTCTAAGGCATTCTTATCCCTTTTTAGGTTCTCTATTGTTTCTTTCAAATCGACTACAATGACTACTATGTCATCTCTGGTTTGTTCATCTTCCCCTAGTTCCATAGATAATGCATATTTATCATTGATGAGACTATGATATGCATCAATTAGCATATTTGCTAATGACATGAGTTTTTTAGGAGAGTAAGATTTTAGATTTCTCTGAATATCTAGAAAGTTTACCTCATCACCGTTGTCACAAAATTGAGTCATTAGAGCAAAGATTGAATCATACTCAGTTATTTCATTTTTCACTGCCATTATTGAACTACCACCATGGTCGTCTTCTTCTTCAGATTCGCTGGAGGAGTCTCCCCATGTAGAAAGAGCTTGCTTTACAAAATTGACAGCATCATTCTTCCTCTTGAAGCGTTTGTCAGGAACTTGGTTCCTCTTGGTTGCTTTGTCAAAGTTGTTATTGTACTGATCTTGCTTTAAGAAGGGGCAATCCTTGATGAAGTGTCCTGGCTTGACACATTTATGACAGAGGTCATAATTTCTTGGCTTGCTAGAATTTCCCTTTTTGGAATGCCTCCATTCCTGCGAACCATCTTTTGGAATCTTTTTGTCAAGTAGGCCATGTCCCCGTCTTCACCACTTGAGTCAGTGTTGTCCTTCTTGAGGACCAGGTTCTTTTCCCTCTTGGGCTCTCTTCTTTCATTGTCCTTCTTCTTCTTCTTCATTTCATAAGTTTTTAGGTTTCCAACAAGTTCATCCATGGTTAGTTTCTGCAAGTCCTTAGCCTATGTGATGGTGTTAACTTTACTTTCCCAAGAACTGGGTAGTACACTAAGAATTTTTCTGACAAGCTTGTTTCTCAGAATACTTTCACCAAGAGAGTGAACCTCAATGATGATGGAGGTGAATCGAGTATGCATATCTTGGATGGATTCATCATCTTTCATTCTAAAAAGCTCATATTCAGTTGTAAGCATATCATCTTGGATTGCTTCACCTGAGTTGTTCCCTCGTGAGCTGTCTGGAGAGCCTCCTAGATTCTTTGCTGATTGGAATGATGATATCCTATTATATTCATCAGGACCAATGCCACAAACAAGAATTATCTTGGCACGAAAGTTCTTTTTTATGGCTTTTCTATCAGTGTCATTGAATTCTTTTCTGGTCTTGGGATGACTACACCTGATTCACCAAGATTTTTGGTAGGGACAAAGGGTCCGTGACATATAGCATCACATAGCTCAGAATCTTCGGCCATGATGAAGTCATGCATCCTTGTTTTCCACCATCCATAATATTGCTCGTTGAACCTTGGAGGCCTGTAAGTAGAATGGCCTTCTTCGAAGTTTGGAGGAGCAGCCATAAGGATCCTTTCTAGGTGTTAACCTGATAGAAAGAACCTGCTCTGATACCAACTGATAAAATATAAGGGTCCACCAAACTCAATAGAGAACTAGGTTCTGTATCAGATTCAACAGTACACGCACACACGCGCACGGCAGTAAGTAAATGACAAGAGAAAGTTTACGTGGAAAATTCCCAACTCAACAGGATTAAAAACCACGACCTACCCTTGTAGGGTTTCAACTTCACTACTGAGCAACTTTTAAATTACAACCTGTGCAGCCTAGTAATTAAACTCTTAATCCCTCACTAACTTGTAACATACCTATTACAAGCCACTTTTGCAATAACTCTGTTACAAAAACTTTGAAACTTGACTAACTCTAGCTAAGACTTAAACACACAAGTTTAAGGTTTACAAGGGTTTCCTACAGAATGCTTCTTAAACACGCGAGATAGGAATTTCAGTTTAAGACAATTACAAAGTTACAACTCAACTAAGGACATATAATAACTCTATGTGGGAACTGGTCCGTAGTTGTTTTGTTCTTTGTTCTTGAAGCACTTGACACTTGCTTGCTGAATGGTCACGTGAGTGAGCTCTTGTAAAATCTCTAAGTGTTCAAGTGTTGTGTTTTACCTCCCTTGAATGTATATATACATGTGTGACATCACTTACAATGATGTAAGCAAGGTCGGTACAAATTCTTCCTTGGAAAGTTGACTGCTGCATTGTTCCTGCACTGTAGCGTCTGCAGGCAGCAACTTTCCAGCTAGAGAGTTCACTTCGTGCATGTAAGGCCCCGAAAAATTTCGCTAAGTAATTTAGGGTTTCGTGGTGCCAGGTAGGCTAATTATAATATTTTACGTGCTATTAACATGATGGACATCAATTGGATAGGGTAGATAAGTGTATAAGTCATATAATAAGTAATGTGGGATCTAAAGAGAAGCCTAAGTCTAAGTCAAGTTAGAAAATTTCACAATAGGCTAGAATTCCAAATGAGTTCGAACAAGTCCACACTTTGGACGAGCATATATAAATTTTTATAAGGTGTTATGTGACGAACAACCTATCAAATGAAATATCTTCGAGTCTAGTTTCTAACACTCCTGTGACGATCCAATGGGGTCATCACTTATTTAATACCCATTCTGTACTTCCCAGGCCTTAAAAACCTCCTCACTGGTTGCCTCGATTAGCGTGCGCAGTCAAGGCGCGTAGCCGGAAGGCTTAAATATGAATTATGTGAGAAAAATTCTAGATTTTGATATTTAATTGAATAAATTTGACTTCGATCAACGTTTTTGGTAAACGGACCTGCACCCGTGATTTGATGGTCCCGGAGGGTCCCTAGGACAATATGGGACTTGAGCGTATGCCCGGAATTGAATTTCGAGGTCCCAAGTCCGAGAAATGAATTTTTGTGTGAAATTATTTTTTGGAAATAATTAAGGAAATTGGAAATGAAATTTGATTAAAAGGTTGTGGTATCGGGGCCGTATTGTGGTTCCGGCGCCCGGTACTAGTATTATATATGATTTAAGCACTTTCTGTAAAGTTTGGTTGAGAACGGACGTCGTTTGACGTGTTTCGGACTCGAAAAGGGGAATTTCATGTTTTATGAAAAATTGGGAAGGAATTATGAGCTTTGAGGCTTGATTCGATGTATATGATACTATTTTGGCTATTTGATCGCACGGATGAGTCCGTAGGGTGTTTTTGAGATTGTGTGCATGTTTGGTTTGGAGCCCCGAGGGCTCTGGTGAGTTTCGAGTAGGTCCTGGGAGGCCTTAGAGTTAAAAATACCAAATGTTGCAGGTCAGGGAAAAAATTTGCAGGCTCCAGCGCGCCCGCGGTCGCCTTAGCGCGGTCCACGATGTAGGCCGCGCGGCCACAATCGTCCTTGCGCGGTCCACATGGCAAATTTCAGAGATCCAGCAGTCTTCAGCTTCACCAGTGCATCTGCGGTCCTTTTTTGTGCGGTCCGCACTGGCGGCGTCAGAAAGTATAAATACACGGGATTTTCAGTTATTTCTCACTTTTCAAAAACCCAAAACATAAGAGGCGATTTCCCAAGCAATTCTTCTTCTTCAAAAAGATTGGTAAGTGATTTCTAACTCATTTTCTTCACTCCTTAACACCTTTTAACATAATTTCAACTACAAATCGAAGATTTTAATGGGGAAATTTGGGTATATTGGGTAGGACCTAGGGTTTTGCTAAAATTGGGGGCTGGACCTCAATTTGAGGTCCGATTTCAAAACTAATCACATATTTTAGATTCGTGGGGGAATGGGTAACCGGATTTTAGTTCGAACTTCGGGTTTTGACCACGTTGGCGCGATGGGCGTTTCGGTCATTTTATCTAAATTTGCGTCTTAGCTTTAAATTGAATAGTAAAATCAGTTGCTCGAGATGTTATTTACGAGATGTAATTGAAATGAATAGATTTGGGCCATTTGGAGTCGGATACTCGTGGAAAGGGGGTGTCTTCTAGTTGATATTAAGCCGGTTCGAGGTAAGTGGCTTGTCTAACCTTGTGTGGGGGACCTTTCCCCTTAGGATTTGTTATTTGGTATTTGAGTGCCTTGTACGCGAGGTGACAAGCGCGTGCTTGAGCCAATTGTTGAAAAATCCGATTTTACTTAAGATATTGAGATTGAGTTTCTTTCATATTTGCTTTATTATACTTGCAATTATAATCTGTGCTAGATTAGGAAAGCATGTTTAGTTGATTTAACTTGACTAATTGCTTGAGTTGCCTTGACTGTACAACGTGAAGCATGCTAGGCCAGTACTACCTGTTGCTTGTCTTTTGTACTTCATTTCTGTGTATCTTCTGGTTGTGATTGCGCATTTATATTGGGACTACGGATGTGGGATTTCGGTAGCTCCCCCCCCCCCCTTTTTTTGTTTGTTTACTTTGGGACTACGGGTTCGATTCCCCGTAGATCCCCCTGCACTTTCACTTTGGGACTGCGGGTTAGATTCCCGATAGATCCCCCTGCATATTGATGGTTGGACTATGGGACGGTATCCTGGGAGATCCACTGGACAGTCGAGAAAGAGGACTATAGGACGGTATCCTGGGAGATCCTCATTGTTATCACTGGTATTGAGCTGTACATATTCCGTGTTTATTCTGTTCTTTGTGTAGTTGTTAGTGCCTTGTTTTACCTGTCTTATCTCACTGTTGTACTCATTATTACTATCAGTTTTTCATACTGTTAATTTATTATTATATTTTATCTCAGTAGGGCCCTGGCCTTCCTCATCACTACCCAACCGAGGTTAGGCTTGGCACTTAATGAGTATCGCTGTGGTGTACTCATGCCATTCCTGCGCATGTTTTTCATGTGCAGATCCAGGTACCTCCACTCAGGCGCACTATCCTTGAGGCAGGAAGAGCTACGGAGACTTTGAGGTATATCTGCAGCGTCACGCAGACCGAAGAGTCTCCTTCCTTATTCTATCCGTAGTGTTTAGATCCTATCATACTTTTGATGTAGACATTCTGGAGATTAGAGCATTTACAGTATTTCTATTAGCCTGTGGTTCCCGTGAGTTTCTGGGTTTTGGGATGAGATTGTAGACTTCCGCATTCTGTTTTTGAGTTGTATATGCCAAGTGGCACTTATATACCGTTTTCTTCTAGTTTTGCTTAATTTAGTTAAATGTTTCCGCAAGTTATATTAATTTCCGCATTGCTAGGATTACCTAGTTGTAAGAACTAGGTGCCATCACGACATGTTCATGGAGGGTGAACTGGGGTCGTGACAAGTTGGTATCAGAGCTCTAGGTTCATAGGAGTCACGAAACACAGGCCGGTTTATTAGAGTCTCGCTGGGGTCAATTCATTTGAATTCCTTGTCGTGCGATATATTTGAACATCAAATTCTAAACTTGTGACTTTTATTCTCTCACAGATGGTGAGGACACGTGCTACTCGAGATGATCAAGCACCCGCGCCCCCTACTGCAGCCGTCAGAGGAGGGGCCGGGGAGAGGTCGAGGACGCACACGTGGTGCAGCCAGAGCACCTGCGCGAGCTGCCGCCGAGGTACCACCAGCAGATCCAGCTGGAGCCTAGGCACCTGGCACACCTACTACTGCCACTACTACTCCAGCTCTCCAGGAGACTTTGGCTCAGTTCATGAGCATGTACACCACCTTGGCTCAGGCAGGATTGCTTCCCCTTGCTGCAGCCACATCCCAGGCCGGGGGAGAAGCACAGACTCCCGCCGTCCGCACTCCTGAGCAGCGAGTGCAGGTTGAGCAGGCTCCCGAGATTATTCCTGCACCGCCTACAGCGCCAGTTCAGCCCGAGGATGGCTCAGCTGCTTCAGAGGACGAGCAGCGGAGACTTAAAAGGTTCAAAAAGTATGATCCCCCAGTGTTCAGTGGATTAGCATCAGACGATGCCTTGGGATTTCTAGAGGAGTGTCATCGTATTCTTCGCACTATGGGCATAGTGGAGTCCAGCAGAGATTCTTTCACTGCATTTCAGCTTCGGGGAGCCGCCTATGATTGGTGGCGCACTTATGAGACAGATAGTCCAGTCAAGGCTGCTTCACTGACTTGGACCCAGTTCTCGGATATGTTCATGAGAGAGTTTGTTCCCCAAAGTCTCAGGGACGCATGGCGTGTAGAGTTTGAGCATTTGCGCTAGGGTGCTATGACCATTTCAGAGTATGCTATCCGCTATACCAGGTTGGCCAAGCATGCACCGACCTTGGTTGCTTCAGTTCGGGAGAGGGTTCGCAGGTTCATTGAGGGTCTCATCCCACCCATCAGATCTAGCATGGCTCGAGAGTTGGAGATGGACATTCCTTATCAGCAGGTAGTGAGCATTGCTAGGAGGATTGAGGGTATGCTCGCCAAGGAGCGAGGGGAGAGGGAGGCCAAGAGGTCTCGAGAGTCGGGTCACTACTCTGGTGCCCGTACCCCATCAGCAGGTCATTATGGCAGAGGTTATGCGGGTCACCCTGTTCATTCAGCTCTTCCAGCAGCCGGCAGTGCTCCAGCTCCGCCTACACCTCAGGAGCCTTACTATGCACCTCCAGTTTCCAGCGCGCCTCCTGCGCGGGGTGCTTCCAGAGGTCAGTCCAGCAGACCTGGCCCTAGTCAGTCACAGCCACCGCCGCGTCCTCCCAGAGCTTGTTTCGAGTGTGGTGATACACGCCATATGGTTAGGGACTGCCCCAAACTTGGTAGGGGTGCATCTTCACAGACTGCTCAGCCACAGCGTGCTACTTAGAGTTCTCAGGCCATGATCACAGCTCCAGCTGCTACCCCACCTGCCCAGCCGGCTAAGGGCGGAGGTCGGGGAGATAGAGGTCGCCCTCGAGAGAGGGGCCGGGCCAAATATTATGCTATTCCTGCTTATACCGAGGTTGTTGCCTCCGACTCCGTCATTACAGGTATTATACTGGTTTGTCACTGAGAGGCATCGGTTCTATTCGATCCGGGCTCTAGTTATTCTTATGTGTCTTCTTACTTTGCTCCGCATTTGGGTGTGCCTCGAGATTCTTTGAGTGCCCCCGTTTATGTTTCTACTCCTGTGGGGGATTCTCTTGTTGTGGACCGCGTTTATTGGTCATGTTTGGTTACTATTCGTGGTTTTGAGACCAGAGCGGATTTATTGTTACTCGGTATGGTGGCTTTTGACATTATTTTGGGCATGGACTGGTTGTCGCCCCATTTTGCTATTCTTGATTGTCACGCCAAGACCGTGACGCTGGCTATGCCAGGTGTTCCGCGTATTGAGTGTAGTGGTACTTTAGATCACACTCCCAGTAGAGTTATCTCTTTTCTTAAAGCTCAGCGTATGGTTGAGAAGGGGTGTGCCGCGTACTTAGCTTATGTGAGAGATGTCAGTGTTGATACCCCTTCTGTTGATTCAGTTCCAGTGGTACTGGATTATCCCGATGTGTTTCCAGCTGATCTTCCGGGCATGCCGCCCGATAGAGACATTGATTTTGACATTGATCTGTTGCCGGGCACTCAGCCATTTCCATTCCTCCGTATCGTATGGCTCCTCCTAAGTTGAAGAAGTTGAAGGATCAGTTGCAGGAATTGCTTAGTAAGGGTTTTATTCGACCCAGTGTTTCACCGTGGGGTGCTCCTATTTTGTTCGTGAAGAAGAAGGATGGTTCTATGTGTATGTGTATTGATTATCGCCAGCTGAACAAGGTTACAGTGAAGAACCGTTATCCTTTCCCTCGTATCGATGATCTATTTGACCAGCTTCAGGGCGCACAGTGTTTTCTAAGATTGACTTGCGCTCAGGGTACCATCAGTTGAAGATTCGGGAGCTAGATATCCCAAAGACTACCTTCAAGACTCGGTATGGTCATTACGAGTTCCTTGTTATGTCATTTGGGCTGACCAATGCCCCAGCAGCTTTCATGCATTTGATGCACAGTGTGTTCAGACCATATCTTGACTCGTTCGTTATTGTTTTTATCGATGATATTCTGGTGTATTCTCGGAGTCGGGAAGATGATGAGCAACACCCGAGGATCGTGCTTCAGACCTTGAGGGAGAAGAAGTTATATGCAAAGTTCTCAAAATGTGAGTTTTGGCTGAGTTCTGTGGCATTCTTAGGCCACGTGATTTCGAGCGAGGGTATTCGGGTGGATCTGAGGAAGATAGAGGCCGTACAGAGTTGGCCCAGGTCATCCTCAGCTACAGAGATTCGCAGTTTCCTTGGTTTGGCGGGCTACTACCGTCGCTTCGTGGAGGGATTTTCATCGGTTGCGGACCCTATGACTAGATTGACCCAGAAGGGTGCCCCATTTCAGTGGATAGAGGAGTGTGAGGTGAGCTTTTAGAAGCTCAAGACAACTTTGACTACAGCCCCAATCTTGATGTTGCCTACCGGTTCGGGGTCTTATACTGTCTATTGTGACGCCTCGAGAGTTGGCCTTGAAAAGGTGTTGATGCAGGCCGGTAGGGTGATTGCCTACGCGTCCAGACAATTGAAGATACATGAAAAGAATTACCCTGTCCACGACCTTGAGTTAGCTGCCATTGTTCATGCCTTAAAGATCTGGCGTCATTATTTGTACGGCGTGCCTTGTGAGATCTATACTGACCACCGGAGCTTGCAACACTTACTCAAGCAAAAGGATCTAAATATGCGTATGAGGAGGTGGTTAGAGTTGCTGAAGGATTATGATATCACTATCCTGTATCACCCGGGCAAGGCTAATGTGGTGGCGGATGCCTTGAATCGCCGGGCGAAGAGTTTGGGGAGTTTGGAATATCTACCAGCTTCAGAGAGGCCTATGGCGATGGATGTCCAGGCCTTAGCCAGCCAGTTTGTGAGATTGGATCTTTCAGAGCCCAGTCGGGTTCTAGCTTGTGTGGTTTCCCAATCTTCCTTATTTGATCGTATCAGGGAGCAGCAGTATGAAGACCCTTATTTGCTTGTCCTTAAGGACAAGGTTTAGCATGGAGATGCCAGAGATGTGACCATCGGAGATGACGTGGTATTGAGGATGCAAGGCCGGCTTTGTGTGCCCAATGTTGATGGTCTTCGAGAGTTGATTCTAGCAGAGGCCCATAGTTCGCGGTACTCCATCCATCCGGGTGTCGCGAAGATGTATCAGGATTTGAGGCAGCACTATTGGTGGAGGCGGATGAAGAAAGATATAGTTGGTTATGTGCCTAGATGCCTCAACTGCCAGCAGGTGAAGTATGAGCACCAGCGCCCGGGTGGGTTGCTTCAGCAGATAGAGATTCCGGAGTGGAAATGGGAGCGCATCACCATGGATTTTGTATTGGGACTCCCACGGACCTTGAAGAAGTTTGATGCCATCTGGGTCATTGTGGATCGGCTGACCAAGTCCGCTAACTTTATTCCTGTGTGTACCACTTATTCATCGGAGCGGTTGGCAGAGATTTATATACGGGAGATCGTCCGTCTGCATGGGATTCCAGTTTCTATCATTTCAAACAGAGGTACTCAGTTTACATTGCGGTTCTGGAAGGACGTGCAGCAGGAGTTGGGTACTCGGGTGGAGTTGAGTACAGCATTTCACCCCCAGATGGACGGGCAGTCCGAGCGCACTATCCAGATTCTTGAGGATATGCTCTGTGCGTGTGTGATATATTTTTGAGGGTCTTGGGATCAATTCTTGCCATTAGCGGAGTTTGCCTACAACAACAGCTACCAGTCGAGCCGGTAGCCATTCTAAACCGGTAGGTTCGTCAGTTGAGATCCAAGAGATTTCCTTCTGTTTGTGTCCAATGGAGAGGTCAGCATCCTAAGGCATCGACCTGGGAGTCCGAGTCTGATATGCGGAGCCGTTATCCTCACCTTTTCCCCAACTCAGGTACTTCTTTCTTTTGTCCGTTCGAGGACGAACGGTTGTTTTAGCGGTGGAGGATGTGATGACCCAATGGGGTCATCACTTATTTATTACCCATTCTATACTTCTGAGGCCTTAAAAACCTCCTCACGGATTGCCTCGATTTGCTTGCGCAGTCCGGCCGCGTAGCCGGAAGGCTTAAATATGAATTATGTGAGAGAAATGCTAGAAATTGATATTTAGTTGAATAAATTTGACTTCGGTCAATGTTTTTGGTAAACGGACCCGCACCCATAATTTGATGGTCCCGGAGGGTCCCTAGGAAAATATAGGACTTGAGCGTATGCCCGGAATTGAATTCCGAGGTCCCAATGAATTTTTGTGTGAAATTGTTTTCTGGAAATAATTAAGGAAATTGGAAATGAAATTTGACTAAAAGACTGTGGTATCGGGGTCGTATTGTGGTTCCGGCGCCCGGTACAAGTCTTATATATGATTTAAGCACTTTCTATAAAGTTTGGTTGAGAACGGACGTCGTTTGACGTGTTTCGGACCCGAAAAGGGGAATTTCATGTTTTATGAGAAATTGGGAAGGAATCATGAGCTTTGAGGCTTGATTCGATGTATATGCTTTTATTTTGGCGATTTGATCGCACGGATGAGTCCGTAGGGTGTTTTTGAGATTGTGTGCATGTTTGGTTTGGAGCCCCGAGGGCTCGGGTGAGTTTCGAGTAGGTCCCGGGAGGCCTTAGAGTTAAAAATACCAGATGTTGCAGGTCAGGGAAAAAATTTGCAGGCTCCAGCGCGCCCGCTGTCCGCGGTGTAGGCTGCGCGCCCGCGGTCGTCCTTGCACGGTCCGCGTGGCAAATTTCAGAGAGCCAGCAGTCTTCAGTTTCACCAGCGCGGCCGCGATCTTTTTTGCGCGGTCCGCGCTGGGGGCGTCAGAAATTATAAATACACGGGATTTTCAGTTATTTCTCACTTTTAAAAAACCCAAAACATAAGAGGCGATTTCCCAAGCAATTCTTCTTCTTCAAAACGATTTGTAAGTGATTTCTAACTCATTTTCTTCACTTCTTAACACCTTTTAACATAATTTCAACTACAAATCGAAGATTTTAATAGGGAAATTTGGGTATATTTGGGTAGGACCTAGGGTTTTGCTAAAATTGGGGGTTGGACATCAATTTGAGGTCCGATTTCAAAACTAATCACATATTTAGATTCGTGGGGGAATGGGTAGCCGGATTTTAGTTCGAACTTCGGGTTTTGACCACGTTGGCCCCAGGGGTATTTTGGTCATTTTATCTAAATTTGCGTCTTAGCTTTAAATTGAATAGTAGAATCAGTTGCTCGAGATGTTATTTACGAGATGAAATTAAAATGAATAGATTTGGGCTATTTGGAGTCGGATACTCGTGGCAAGGGCGTGGCTTCTAGTTGATATTAAGCCGGTTCGAGGTAAGTGGCTTGTCTAACCTTGTGTGGGGACCTTTCCCCTTAGGATTTGTTATTTGGTATTTGAGTGCCTTGTACGCGAGGTGACGAGCGCGTGCTTGAGCCGATTGTTGAAAAATCCGCTTTTACTTAAGATACTGAGATTGAGTTTCTTTCATATTTGCTTTATTCTACTTGCAATTATAACCTGTGCTAGATTAGGAAAGCATGTTTAGTTGATTTAACTTGACTAATTGCTTTAGTTGCCTTGACTGTATTCCGTGAAGCATCCTAGGCCAGTACTACCTGTTGCTTGTCTTTTGTACTTCATTTCTGTGTATCTTCTGGTTGTGATTGCGCATCTATATTGGGACTATGGATGTGGGATTCCGGTAGCTCCCCCCCCCCCCCCCTTTTGTTTGTTTACATTGGGACTACGGGTTCGATTCCCGGTAGATCCCCCTGCACTTTCACTTTGGGACTGCGGGTTAGATTCCCGATAGATCCCCCTGCATATTGATGGTTGGACTACGGGATGGTATCCCGGGAGATCCACTGGACAGTTGAGAAAGAGGACTACAGGACGGTATCCTGGGAGATCCTCATTGTTATCACTGGTATTGAGCTGTACATATTCCGTGTTTATTCTGTTCTTTGTGTAGTTGTTAGTGCCTTGTTTTACCTGTCTTATCTCACTGTTGCACTCATTATTACTGTCAGTTTTTCATACTGTTAATTTATTATTATATTTTATCTCAGTAGGGCCCTGACCTTCCTCGTCACTACCCAATCGAGGTTAGGGTTGGCACTTACTGAGTATCGCTGTGGTGTACTCATGCCCTTCCTGTGCATGTTTTTCCTGTGCAGATCCAGGTACCTCCACTCAGGCGCACTATCCTTGAGGCGGGGAGAACTACGGAGACTTCGAGGTATATCTGCAGCGTCCGCAGATCGAAGAGTCTCCTTCCTTATTCTATCCGTAGTGTTTAGATCCTATCATACTTTTGATGTAGACATTCTTGAGATTAGAGCATTTACAGTATTTCAATTAGCCTGTGGTTCCCGTGAGTTCACGGGTTTTGGGATGAGATTGTAGACTTCCGCATTCTATTTTTGAGTTGTAAATTCCAAGTGGCATTTTATATACCGTTTTCTTCTAGTTTTGCTTAATTTAATTAAATGTTTCCGCAAGTTATATTAATTTCCGCATTGCTAGGCTTACCTAGTTATAGGAACTAGGTGCCATCATGACATGTTCATGGAGGGTGAACTGGGGTCGTGACAGCTTCAAATCGTTTGTCATTTGGACATTCCTACACAAAGTTATGGTCAAATTACCAAAGGTTGGCAAAATGAAATCCCATGGCAGATTCTGCGATCGCTGAATCATTATGCGGTCCGCATAATTGATCTGCAACCGCAAAAATGGTCGCAAAATGGACCAGTGTAGCCCAGTTCTAGGCACTGGTTTTGCGGTGCATTATGCGACCCGCATACCAATTGTGCGGTCCATTATTCAACCGCAGACCCGATTCAGAGGGTTAATTTTCCTATTTTCATAACCCGACCCCGTTTTGTTAAATAGGCTTTCGGGCTTCAATTGGGGCGATATTTTGATGATTCTAGAGAGAGGTAAGATAATTTTAGAGAGAGAAGGAGGAATCCTAACATTCTATCCATTCAATCTTTCATCAATCTTCAAGAATCAAGGAAACCAATCACAAGACCTTCATCTAAGAGGTAAGGTTCTATACACTAGACTTTAATTTTGAGTTTGGGGTATAAGATGGGTTATTGAGGTATGATTCTTGGGTGTAATAGTATTATGCATACATGCATGTACAAATAAGGTTTGTGTGAAGATTGTTGAACACAAACAAGTAAAGATTGGGTTGGGTAATGAAGGAAATCTTGTAGAAGAGCTTTGAAATCAAGATGCACAACTAGTGTTTGATAAAATGCTCAAATGAGCTGAAACTATGAATATAATTTGTGTTCGATTTTGTTATGTCTCAAAGTAGATTTGGATTGCTAGAATTTTCGGAACGTTGTAGTAACTTAAGGAAAGCTTAAAACAAGGTATGTTGGCTAAACTTTCTCTCTTAGAATCGAATTCCATAAATGTTTTCATAAGTTCAAGTATGGTTGGCTAAAAGTCCATAAATCTTATATTCCGAGTTCTTATCCATAAACTTTACTATTCCGAAACGAGCCTTATATATAATATATATATATATATATATATATATTATATATATATATATATATATATATATATATATATATACGAGTTGCGTATTAAAATGTTACGGCTTTAAGTCGTGTTTCAAATAAAGGCTAGTATGCCAAATTGTGTGAGAAAACTCGATATGGTTGATACTCCTAATTTCTCTTATGTGTACCAAATGTATTTGATTGATTGTGCCTAGTTGTTGGTAATCTATAAAGATGTTTGAAATGAATTAAATAAATTTGTGTTGCAAGAATATATGGGCAAGATGTGTCTCAATGCTTTCAATATGCTATTTTGTCAAATGAGAATGTATGAAGAATGTGAAACATGTGCTAAAATGCCTAGACGTCAAGTCCAGTTTGAATTGAGATTGTAGAAAAATGTCTCCAAGGAGATGACCTAGCCGATCGGGTCATATATATATAAATTGTGATTAAAATTGGGAGTTGGTTATGATGTGCATATTGTGAACAATGGTATTGTGAATTATGGTGAATCGGTACTAAAGATCTTCTATCCAATAATAATATTATCTTCATATTGCGAGTGTCATTTTCACCATATGAATTTTCCTATATTGAAAAATTGATATGTTTTAGCTTGGCCTTTGGATGTTATTGATTATTACTTGTTGTTTACATGGTTGTCTTTTCTTATATTGGCATTCTAATTTGAAAGAGGACTTTTAGCTATTCATACTAGTACTATTTGACAGTAACGTCCCTTTTTGCCGAGGGCGCTGTATCTTTAATGGA
This sequence comes from Nicotiana attenuata, assembly GCF_001879085.1. Classification (NCBI taxonomy): domain Eukaryota; kingdom Viridiplantae; phylum Streptophyta; class Magnoliopsida; order Solanales; family Solanaceae; genus Nicotiana; species Nicotiana attenuata. The sequence goes on from NW_017671979.1 coordinate 165,779, forward strand.
TATAGGTGATTCCACAGTAGGCGGTAGTGATCAGTGATAGCGGTACGCTCCTTTCAGCTAACTTGGTGATCCCCACTTCATTTCGGGGTCCAGTGTCATTTGGTTATCGTGTACTTTGTATTTTGAGGTATAGCCAGAGCCTTGTTGCCGGCATTTCCATATTATTCTTCAGTTGTACTTAGAGGCTCCATAGACAGGTTGTGGGTGGTGTTTGATATTGAAAATTGAATTAGAAATATTGGTATTTGACAAATATATTTTTCTTCATATCTATAAAAATCGTACGATTTTGGATATTATGGTTGAAACTGCTTGTAAAGACCCTATCGGTCATTTTGAGACCTAGCATGCCGTTCAGTAGTTCGAGGCCATGAGCAACTTCAATTCAGGCATTATAACTTGTACGCATGGTCGGAATTAAATTTCGGGAAGTTGACTTGGAAAGGAAATTCTCATTTCGGAAGCTTTAAGTTGAGAGAATTGACTAGGATTGGATTTCAGAGTAAACAACCTCGGGATCGGGATTTGAAGGTTCCAGCAGGGTCGTATGTTGATTTCGGACTTGGGCGTAAGCCCGGATTGGGTTTTGGGTGACCCAGGAGCATTTTGGCGCCTATTGTGGAAGTTAGCATTTTGGAAGAAATTTCATAAGTTTGGTTGAGTGCATTTCTGTGTTATCGATATCCGTTTGGGATTTCGAGTCTGGGAGTAGCTCCATATGGTGATTCTGGAGTTGGGAAAGCGATTGGAAGTGAATTCGGATGAACGTGGAGCATTTTGGAGCCATTTGGCTAAGGATCGAAATTTGAAGGTTTTTCAGAGGTTTGACCGGAGGTGGACTTTTTGATATTGGGGTCAGAATCCGATTCTGAAAGCTGGAGTAGGTCCGTAATGTCAAATATGACTTGTGTGCCAAATTTGAAGTCAATCAGACGTGATTTGATAGGTTTAAACATCGAAAGTAGAAGTTTGAAATTCTAAAGTTCATAAAGCTTGGATTGCTGGTCGATTCGTGGTTTTAGCGTTGTTTGATATGATTTGAGGCCTCGAGCAAGTTCGTAATGTGTTTTGGGACTGGTTGGGTCCCAGGGGCCTTGGGTGGATTCCGGGTGGTTAACGGATCGAATTCGGAGTTTGAAGAAGAGCTGAAGTTGCTGGTTACTGGTGTAACCGCACCTGCGAGACTAGGGCCGCAGGTGCGGAGCCGCAGAAGCAGCCTATGGTCGCAGATGTGGAATTTGGCGGATGAGAGCTGGGACCGCATATGCGGTCGTTTTACCGCAGATGTGGGACCGCATCTGCGGAAGATAGGGCACAAAAGCGGAATGGACTGGGGAGCCCCAGACCGCAGAAGCGGCAATTGTTCTCGCACCTGCGGAACCGCAGAAGTGGTCAAGTGACCGCAGGTGCAGAAAGTGCTGGAGGCAGAGTGTGTTTTAAAAATCGGGATTTGGCCATTTTCTCTCATATTTTCTTGGTGCAACGACCCGACCGGTCGTTTTATCTGTTTGAACCCCGTTCCCCTAAAAAAAGCCTCCCGTACTTGCTTTATCTAATTTACGACTTGCGGGGGCGATTGGTTCGGGAGTTGGAAGAGTTTAGAGTAAAAATATGTCTATTTGCTTCTTTATTATTTTCTTAAAGGACCAAGTTTAAATTCGGTCAATATTTTGGGAAAACGGATCCGGATTCGTGATTTGACAATTTTCGAGGGTCCGTGGAAAAATATGGGACCTCGGCATATGCTCGGAATCGAATTTCGAGGTCCCTAGCCCGAGTAATGAATTTTTATTTAAAATTATTTAATTGAGGCTTTAAATATCTAAAGAAACTAAGTAATCATTGATTCCCTAGGTATCGGGATCGGATTTTGGTTCCGAAGCTGGGTATAGGTCTGTAATGTCGTTGAAGACTTGCCCGTAAAATTTGGTGCCAATCCGAGTAGTTTAAGGGCGTTTTGGCCCGTTAGAGGAGAATTAAGAACTTGAAGATTCAATAGTTTGATTCATTTGGTTTTAGGGGGTGATTCCAAGATTTAGCGTTGTTTTGGAAGTTCCGAGGGTTCGAGTAGGTCCGCCTCGTGATTTCAGACTTGCCGGTATGTTTGGGCGGGGCTCGAGAGCCCCGAGCGTCAAACGATCGAGGCTCGAGTGAAGTTAAAAATTTAAGAAGAGGCTGAACTGCTGCTTTTGTCATAACCGCATCTGTGGTTCTAGGGCGCAGATGCGGTCAGGCCTTCGCAGAAAGGGCAGGCCCAGGGAAAACCGCAGAAGCGGTCATGAAACCGCAGAAGCGGTTCCGCTTTAGCAGAAATTCGACCGCAGAAGCGGTTCCGCTTTAGCAGAAATTCGACCGCAGAAGCGGCCCAAAACCGCAAAAGCGCCCTTCAGACCGCAGAAGCGGTCCAGTCGCCTAATGCCCAGAGCCGCAGATGCCGCCTCCTTTCCGCAGGAGCGGGACCGTAGATGCGGTCCCCAAACCGCAGAAGCGGAAACCGCTGGGCAGTGAGCTCTTTTAATTCGAGCTCAAGGTCATTTATTTCACTCACTACTTCACACTTGGGCGATTTGGGTGCTTCCAAAGAGAGGATTTCCACATAGTATTGTAAGGTAAGTAATCTCCCTCCATTCTTTGTTTAATTATATGAACATTAGTTAGATTAAACACTAAAATTAAGTTAAAAAAATCAAGGGTTAGAGCTGGACCTAGGGTTTTAGTAAAACTAAGATTTAAGCATGTAAATTGCTATGTAATGAAGTAGAAATGATATATTATTGATCCTTAGGTTGTAGAGAACAATTTCCTTCAAAAAATATCGGAATCCGGGCACGTGGGCCCGGGGTCGGAATTTGGGAAACTTGTGAAAAGGGTTGGGAATTAGCTTAAATAGCTAGAATTTGATTTTGTAAACTTATATTGACTAGTTCTTACTTCCTTTAACTAGTTTGTGATCGTTTGGCTCCGACTTGAGGGCTTGGACTTGTTTTTGATATTGGGAGTGCGTGTTGGAGCGAGGTGAGTCTCCTTTCTAACCTTGTAAGAGGGAATTGTCCCCATAGGTATAATAATTGAATTATTTGTCATTGTATTCGGGGGCTACGTGTACTAGGTGACGAGAGTCCGTGCGTAGCGACTATTATGCTATGTTCGGGTAGTCTAGGACCCATGAGCATGCTTTGCGTGATATTCTAGCATAGTTGACTATTTGGGATTTAATGAACTCTTTTGACTAGGAAGAATGAAATTAGAAAAAGACCCTTAACCTATTTGGTTCTTAAAAGAAAATAATTGGCATTTCTATGTACGACCGCCCTCATATGTGTAGTGATTGTTGTTATTGTGTGGCAATGAGTTATTTCTATTTGACCGCGTCACACGGTTGATTCGCGAGCGGGGTAATAGATGCTTCTATGGTTCGAGCCGTTCGACCCTCGGCAGTGCACAATTTACTATTTTTATGTTGGATCGGGTCGTACGTTCCTCGGTGATTATATGCGCATGACTTATGTGACCCTTTTAATGTGGGCTAGGCCTCATATTCACTTTCATGTATATATGGACACTCGTTATGACAACCTAAAGGAAGAATTGATGTTTTGTACTTGCTAATTCCTATAAACTGAGTTATCACTGCTTGTTATAAATTCTTCTCATTTTACTTGACCCTAGTAAGTATCAAGTCCACCTCTCGTCTCTACTTCTTCGAGATTAGACGGGATACTTACTGGTACATGTTATTTATGTACTCATGCTACGCTTCTGTACTTAAATGTACAGGGTCTGAGGCAGGTGGATCTGTTTATCACTCTGGTGCGCATTCGTGAGCGGACTTGGGACTTCTACGGTGAGCTGCTTTCCCTCCATATCGATCCACAGCCGAAGAAGTCTTTCTTTTGTATTATTATTTTCTGTCTATTTGGATCCAGACAGTAGGGTAGTGCGATATTCTTTTGGATGTATATTCTACTAGTTGCCCGTAGCTTGTGACACCAGGTTCTGGCACACACTTTGGTAGACGATTATTTTGGGGTTGTGTAATTATGTTATTACAGTATTCAGCTCTTCTGGTTTAAATTCCAAATTGAGTGTTTATTTCACTTATTCTAATTAAAA
>NW_017671979.1:171052-229547 GCF_001879085.1 Nicotiana attenuata
ATATTATACAAGATATTTAAGATAGAACTTATATAATCCAAAGAAGGATTAAATTTACTAAATTTAGTTGATTTAAAACTTTTAATCTCTAGCACAATTTTTTTTAAAAATTACATAATAAAAATCATTAAAATATGTTTCCGTCATAAAATAAAAGTTAATATCAAACATATAAGTTTTCTAAAATAATTAAATTATATAAAATTAATTAATTTTTATTCTATGATCAATAATATTTGAATTACTGAGTGTATTTTTCAAATATCATACAAAAAATTAATAAATATAATTTTAGTAATTTTGAAGTTCTAATATTAGAAAAAAATAACATGAAAAATGTTATTATGTTACATAATTCAAATAAGGACATGAATTGAGCTGTTTAAGGTAAAATCTTAGTTTATTTAAAGTTTTAAATATTAGAATTTCCTCCATAATCCAAATAAATAGATATTTAATGATCAAAATTTAGTTGATATAAAAGTTTTAAATATTTAAAAATAATTGTATTATCATTTTTCCAAATGATTAAGTTAAAAGTGTTTTACCTTGTTTTTCAATTATAGCGAGTTGTATGTTTATATTTTCAAAATTTTCCCATATATTCCTCCCGCGTTATCTCAAAAATTGGGTTTTGAGTTTAGAAAAATCGAAGGAGTACCCACTGATATTATACAAGATATTTAAGATAGAACTTATATAATCCAAAGAAGGATTAAATTTACAAAATTTAGTTGATTTAAAACTTTTAATCTCTAGCACAATTTTTTTTTAAAATTACATAATAAAAATCATTAAAATATGTTTCCATTATATAATAAAAGTTAATATCAAACATATAAGTGTCACGACCCAAAATCCACTAATGGTCGTGATGGCGCCGGACACCACCGTCAGGCAAGCCAACCAAATTACTTAATTAAATTCTCGTTTTAATACTCTTGAAATCTATAATTTTCCTCCAAATTTACAAATAAAAAAGATAATCGCTTCAATTCGAATTAAATGATAAGCAATTAATACAAAATACTTCATAACCATCCGAGAACCCGGTGTCACAAGTACATGAGCATTTTCTAAGAATTTGAATAAAGTACAACAGCTGTCCGGAACACAAATGGACAGAAAGTAAATAAAATTCTGAGAGAGACTATACTAGCCGCGGGCCGACTCGAGGAAATACAACTCACCTAGTCTCCGGGTCGCCCGTGCTGCTACGCCCAATGGGCCAATAGAAATACATGTACCTGTGCAACAAAATGCACAACAAGTGTAGCATGAGTACGAAAACAACGTGTACTCAGTAAGTATCCCGCCTAATCTCGAAGAAGTAGAGACGAGATGGCAACTTCGACACTTACTAATGGTCAAATAATAATATTATTAAAGCGATGACTCCCGAATTTATTAAGGACAGCAGTAGATTCAAATGAATTACTAAACAGGTAAAAGTTCCTTTTTATTAAAAGTCTCCGGATTCATAATCTATTAATTAACAATTATCTCAAGTCGGGGAGAGCATATGACAATATCAATAACAATTCTCTTGATTCTTCCTTCCGATTTATTCAACGTGATTCGAGGGCCTTAACGGCGTATTTCTCGAACGCATAACTTTAAGTAAGACATATTTGACACGTCTTTGATCTCTTAATGAACATTTCAAGGGTTTCATGAAATTTGAGAGATATCATATTTGATCTCTTTGTGCATATTCCGAGAGTTTATGAAATTGCTGGGATGACCTCAATTTTTGAGATATATCTTTTTAAGGGATTATGTAAACCTTTTTCATATGAGTGACCTAGGGCTAGGATATAGTGGCCTCCAAGTTAGGATTTTTTAGAGTAGCCTCCAAGCAACCCTAATAGACTCCTAGAATTACAAGAGTCCTCTTGTAGTATCTTGAATTTAAAATTTTGCTTGATCCGTTAAGATTTCATTGTATACATACCTCATCCATGAAATTTTATTTCCGTCTTACATCTAATGTTGCTAATCATGCTTAAAAATATGGAAAGAGATCTTTGCGTGTGATTTTTGGATAGAAAGAACCTTGTTTATTTGGGTTTTTAATTTTATCATGTGTTTGGCTAGTTTTGGCAATTCTATGGTTAATGGCTAGATATTGGTAAGTTGAGAATTATTTGGGACATTTATGTAAAATCTCCTTTTTCAATCATAGTAAAGCGTATAGATTGGTAAATTAAAAGTTGATATGTTTTTTCAAATTATAAAGTTTATAAAAGTATATTAATTAGGGATGAATCGATTAATATTAATATTAAGTTACTATTCATTCTTATGAGTTTATTGTTGTTGTTTTGTATCCATGCTGAAATATTAATGCTAACCATGCTACAATATGATTAAGTTAGATAGGATATGTATAGGGAACAATGTAAATATCGATGGTTTTCAATATCACGTCGATTTTAAATTTTTATTTATTTTATTTGTTGCTTTCAATGATTTTTAGTTGTTTCAAGCGTTCAGTTTTTTTGTAAAGAGGTTGAATATAGAATGATTGAACAAATGAATCACTAAAATATATTAAAAAAAGCATAGTTTTGCTTTGCTAAAGAATAAAATAAACACATACGTGACATTTTTTCTTAAGTATGGAGTACAAGGATGGACGTATCCAACTATTTGTGTGCAGTGATGTAGCCAACTTATGCCAAAGGATGGTCAAGCACACACCCTTCGTCCAAAAATTTATTGCATATATAAGTTAAATATTACTTTATACAGTTGCATATTATATTTTGAATACCGTTAACATAATTGAGTGAGGCAGCGGTTCAAGATTTTCAAAGTGACATATTATTCACGGGTTTAAAATTCTGCCAAAACTAAATAAAATAGTGAAAATAATACTAAAGTAATAGGTTTGGAAAAAGCATTTGCAAACTTACAGGATAATCACATAATGAACATAAGCTAGCATATTGGCAGGGTAACATATGACAAAAGACAAAAAATCTAGGACTGCAAAGTTAACAAGCAAGGCAATATACTAATAAAACCAAGTGATGCATCCAATTTAGAACTTAGAGGATCAGACTATTCCAAACTCAGGCTTGAACAATATAATACAAACAGGATCATGCATCATAGAGAGTATTAGTTAATCACAATATGCAGAAACTCATACAACCACAATATTGGAGCCCAAAATTAACATGTAAGAAGCTACAGGGTCTAGAGATAAGAGATCACATAATGCAAATAACAGCAGACTATTCTCATGTGTCACAGAATGACATCAAAGTTGAACACCATCATAGTTGAATCAAAGTTCAGATATATATGCAGGAAATAATTTAAACATTATGAGAGTTTAAACACTAATCAGTAGCAAGATTAAAAGAGTGCAGAGTGTAGAAGCAAAAAACCCCAAATCCCCGATGCTTTAGAGTTCATCTTACTTTGTTATCTTATTTTGCTCATTATGAATACTTTAGTGATTTCATCTTGCTTTGTTATGAGTAGCTAAATACTTTGTCTAGGTTTTTGATGGAACCTATTGAAGGATGAACTTCGTGTTATGTCAATATAGTTTGCTCGGTTTATTCTCTATTTGTTCAACTACGTTCTTAGCTTGTTGTAATTAATTGATAGGATCCTCAATTAGCTGTGCCTATTTAATATGTATTACTCGGGAGAGAGTGCATATTTAGGTAATTGTTGAACAATACCACTCCCAAAGTATATGAGGGATCAATAACTGAGGGTTTAAAGGCGGTCCCACCGCGGCCGCGGTGAGTGAAGGATCGAGAAACAGAATGTTTGCGTTTCACCACGGTCGTGCCGCGGTCCTACCGCGGTCACGGTGGATCGAGCAGACCTGAGACAGAATACTCCTCTTTTACCGCGGTCGCGGTCACGAGGATTTTTTTCCATAAGGGAGTTACAAAAGAAAAGAAAAACAACAACATTCATGGGTTGACTCCCACGCAATGCCTGATTTAACGTCGCGGCACGACGCAGATAAGCGCATTTAAGATTTGCTCGACCTCTGAGGTTCAGTCAGGTGGATCTCTGACACTTCCTTTGGTTCATTCATGCCCACATATAGTTTCAATCTCTGCCCATTGACTCTAAATGTATGAGAGTCTTTCTCTGAGGCAATCTCTACAGCCCCTGAAGGGAATACTTCGACCACTCGAAATGGTCCAGACCATCATGACTTGAGCTTACCCGGAAATAGCCTTAATCTTGAGTTATAGAGCAATACCATGTCCCTGGGGTTGAAATTTCGCTCCACAATGTTCTTGTCGTGCAACCTCTTCATTCTTTCCTTGTACAACTGTGTGCTCTCAAAAGCAAGATATCATAACTCATCGAGCTCATGCAATTCTGTGATTCTCGTTGTGCACGCAGCCTCAATGTCTAGATTCAGCTGTTTCATTGCCCACCAAGCTCTATGTTCAAGCTCCATTGGCAAGTGGCAGGCTTTCCCGAACACCAACTTATATGGTGACATACCAATTGGTGTTTTAAAAGCAGTTCTGTAGGCCTAGAGTGCATCATCTAGCTTTTTCGCCCAATCAGTTCTTGTTTACAGTCTTGGTCAATACAATCTTTATCTCTCTATTAGACACTTCGACCTGTCCACTGGTCTGAGGATGATATGGTGTTGCCACCTTGTGGCGCACATCGTACTTTGCTAGCAACTTCTCGAAGGCTCGATTGCAGATGTGAGTGCCTCCATCACTGATAATAGCTCTCGGGGTCCCAAAACGGGTGAATATATTCTTCTTCAAAAATCCCACCACCACCCTTGCATCATTGGTGGGAAGTGCTGCAGCTTCCACCCATTTGGACACGTAATCTACAGCAACAAGTATGTACTTATTGCCAAAAGAACTGACGAAGGGGCCCATAAAGTCAATCCCCCAAACATCGAACACTTCAACCTCTTGAATTAGGTTCATGGGCATCTCATGGCGACGGGAAATGTTCCCGGTTCGCTGACATTCATTACAGCCCTTCACCCATTGATGTGCATCCTCAAACATTGTTGGCCAGTAGAACCCGACTAGCACTTTCGCGGCCGTCTTGACTCCTCCAAAATGTCCTCCATATGCCGATGCGTGACATGCCTGCAAAACAGAAGATTGTTCTATCTTGGGGACACACCTCCGGATCATATTGTCAACAAATATTTGAAACAGATAAGGTTCATCCTAATAATACATGCGGCAGTCACGATAAAACTTTTTCTTTTGCACAGAGGAAAGGTCATAGGGAACTATACCGCTTGCCAGGTAATTTGTAAAGTCTGTATACCATGGCACTTCCTCAAGGCTTGTAGCGAGTAGCTGCTCGTCTGGAAAGGTTTCCAGAAGCATTAGCTTGTCTTTCCGCTGTCCCAGCACTGCCCCCACTGCGTAGTCACTGGTGTCACATATGAGTTCGAATGGTTGCTCCCAGTCGGGGGCAACAATGATGGGTGCTGTGACTAGCCTCTTCTTCAACTCCTCGAATGCTACCCTGCAATCATCAGAAAACAAGAAAGGTGATCTTTTTCTAACAACTTACAAAGAGGGTTGGCAATTTTTGTGAAGTCTCTTATGAATCTCTGGTAAAAACCGGCATGCCCGAAGAAGCTCCTGATTGCCTTTACTGAAGTGGGGGGTGGCAGCTTTGATATCTCGTCAACTTTAGCATGATCCACCTTGATTCCCTTGCTTGATACCCGATGTCCCAAGACTATGGTCTTTTGTACCATGAAATGGCATTTTTCCCAATTAAGAACCAGGTTAGTCTCAATACATCATTTCAACACTTGGGCCAGATTTATAAGGCACTCGTCGAATGAGTTTCCCACCACTGAGAAATCATCCATGAACACCTCCATTATGTCTTTGACCATGTCAGTGAATATGGCCATCATGCACCTTTGGAATGTGGCGGGTGCATTGTATGGCCAAAGGGCATCCTCCGAAAAGCATAAATGCCATATGGGCAAGTGAAGGAGGTCTTCTCTCTATCCTCTGGTGCAATGGAGATTTGATTGTACCCTGAGTATCCATCCAGAAAACAGAAGTGAGATCTCCCTGCCAATCTTTCAAGCATCTGATCAATGAAGGGAAGTGGGAAGTGGTCTTTCCGGGTGGCCAGATTTAACTTTCTGTAGTCCATGCAAAATCTCCAGCCTGTGACGGTTCTTGTAGAGATCAGCTCATTGTTATCATTCTTGACCACCGTCATGCCACCTTTCTTAGGAACACATTGCACCGGGCTAACCTAGTTGCTGTCAGAGTTTGGAAAAATGATTCCCGCATCCAACCACTTAGTCACTTCCTTCTTCACCACTTCCTTCATGTTGGGGTTTAACCTTCTTTGGTGCTCCCTGGAAGGTTTGTGTCCTTCTTTCAACAGAACTTTATGCATACAGTATGCCGGGCTGATCCCCTTAATGTCTGCCATGGTCCACCCAATAGCAGTCTTGCACTCCTTGAGTATCCGCAAAAGTTGTTGTGCCTGCACATCTAACAAACTAGATGAGATAATAACAGGTAATGTGGAGTTAGGTCCTAGAAACTCATACCTGAGATGGGCGGGCAGTGGCTTCAATTCCAGCTTTGGTAGTTCTTCTATGGATGGCTTGGCTGGAGGAGTTTCTCTGTTTTCTAAGTGCAGGGGCTCAAATTCAAGAGTTCTATCCTAAAACCCTCTGCCCTCTAAAGCCAACACCCATTCTGCCAATTCTTCCCCATTCACCTCATCTAAATTTACCAGACATGCAGCAAGAGGGTCCTCAATCGTCAACGTTTCATCATCAGCTTCAACGATTACATCCACGGCATCAATAAGAGAGCAATTGGTGAATTCACTTGGTCGCCTCATAGATTTCTGCACATTGAATGTTATCTCCTCATCGTTCAATCTCATCTTGAGCTCCCCAGTTTCACAATCAATGAGAGCTCTCCCCGTGGCCAAGAACGACCTTCCCAAAATTATGGGAATTTCTTCATCCACCTTGCAATCTAGAATCACAAAATCTACAGGGAACACAAATTTCCCTACCTGAATCAACACATCATCCAAGATACCAGAAGGTCTTTTCATGGTCCTGTCAGCTAGCTGCAGCAACATAGATGTGGGTCTAGCTCTTCCAATCCCCAACCTCTTATAAATCGCCAGGGGCATAAGATTTATGCTAGCCCCCAAATCACAAAGTGCCTTGGCAAAAGCAAAGTTACCAATGGTGCAGGGAATTGTGAAACTCCCTGGGTCAGACAGCTTCTCAGGAACTGGTCTAGTCACCACAACACTGCAGGTCTGAGTAAGAGTCACTGTGGCCAAGTCTTGGAAATCGAATTTTTGGGACATCAAGTCCTTCATCATTCTTGCATAACCAGGCATCTCCTTCAAGGCAGCAATCAATGGAATATTTACCTGGATTTGTTTTAGCATCTCCAAGAATTTCTTATATTGCTCTTCTTTCTGGTACTTGGCCAACCTCTGTGGGAATGGTGCTGGAGGTCTCTTCTTCCCAATGATTTGGGACTGCTCTTTGTCAGCTACCACCTTAACTACCGGTTTCTGTGCTGTTTCAGCTTCTTTCTCAGCCTCAATCTGTATGTTATGTTCTTCCTGGGCAGGCTGTACTGTCACCTCAGTTTCGTTGACTCATCTATCTCAATGGGCACTGGTATAAGTGTCTCAGCCTGTCTTTTTTCTCGGGCCCTCTCTTGCTCCAAGTCTAAGTCTCTGCCATTACGTAGACTCACTGCCATCAGCCGCTTCGGGCCTTGATCTTTTGGATTTACCTGCGTGTCTGCAGGCAATGTCCCATGAGGACGATTGTTCAAGGACATCGAAATCTGGCCCATCTGTACTTCGATATTCTTAATAGCTGATTCATGTGCATCTACTCTTTCACTCGTTTTTGCATTTGACCCAATAACCTGCTGCATCATTTCCTCGAGTCTAGCAAACCCATCTTCCTGTCTTCCACCATGCTGCTGCTGAAGAGGCTGATAACCCTGTTGCTGATTTTGATTATAATTAGACACATAATTCATGTCCTTAGGGTAGTGATGATGATCACTTTCTGCATTCCACTGGTTACCAACTGGCTGACTAATGCAAGATGTGCATAAGCCCCCATTGGTAGTATCTACAATGTGTACCTGCTGCTTCTGCCCCGACTCTTCCACCTTTTTGGTTAGTATACTCATATGTGTCATTAATGTGGCCATGTTTTCAGCAAGAGTGTTGGATGGATCTAAGGGCACTGAGTGAACTACTGGAGTGATAGGTGCATTCCTGGTTGTCCACCCCGAATTCTGTGCCATCTTGTCAAGTAGACTCTGGCTTTCTCTCCATGTTTTGCTAAAAAATGCTCCACCAGCTGAAGCATCAACATTACCCTTCACGCCATCTTCTAAACCCATGTGAAATTGCTGCCCCAAGATCTGATCTGGAATACCGTGGTGCGGACATATAACCAACATCCCTTTGAATCGTTCCCATGTTTCTTGCAGTGTCTCCATTGGTTTCTGTTTGAAACTCAAAATCTCATCAATTTGTTGAGCAGTCTCGTTGGGTGGATGAAACTTGTTCACAAATTGCTTGACTAGCTCCTCCCAAGTCGTTATGGAGTTAATGGGGAGTGAGTTTAGCCAAGTCTGGGCAGCTCCTGTCAGTGAGAATGGAAACAACAACAACTTTATTGCTTCCTGAGTTACGTTGGGCTGTCTTTGAGTTTTGCATATTGACAAGAAATTCTTGAAGTGCTGTTGAGGATCTTCGATTTGTGACCCCGAAAATAGTCCCTTGTTTTGCAACAAGTGCATCATGTTGTTCGTGATTTGAAACGATTCACCCTGTATCTGCGGGACTAAAATCGCTGTGTCCAAATTCTCTGCTGTGGGTTGTGCCCAGTCATATAGAGCAGCCTCTGGCACAAGAGGTGCCACTAGCGCTAATGGTGCAGCTGGGTCTACCACGTTGTCCCCCATGTCTGGTTCGAATTGTTCAGTTGTTTGTTGTTGTTTGTTTTTCTGGTTGGCCCGATTCAAGGCCTTGAAAACTTTCTCGGGATCTGATAATGCTTCAAATACTTCACCAGTTCTCGAAGAGTTTCTAGGCATGCACCTGTACAACCAAGTCAACAAACGTTAAAATTTTCAATGTATAGATTGTAAGTAAAGAAAATTGACTACACTAAGAATTTTTGTATTTCTTTCAATTGTAATTGATAACACCGTTAATTCCCCGGCAACAACGCCAAAATTTGATCGCACCCAACTATGCCTTATAAAAAGGACTTAGCGGACGTTGCAAATATAATCTGAGTATTGAGCCCAGAGTCGAACCCACAAGGAATTAGCCTATCAATTACTCTGGTTAGACTCACTAAATTCTACCTAATCAACTTCCCAAACGTTTTGAATAACAATTGAGGATATTTTTACTAACTATAACTGACTGCAATTTAAGTAAATAAAGACTAACTATGATTAAGTTGTAAACAATTATGAGAATGATCTAAGGTTATGATTTCCCCTGTTGATGGAATCCCTTCCTGTTATGTTTCATATAGATTTGCCGAACCGTCTCTATCGATCATGATCACTCTTATTACCGTAAATCTCTCCCGAGTAATCACGACAATTTACTAGACGCACTCTCCCGAGTTACGCTAGCTGGCTTTTATTACAGCTCACTTTAGATTGCACCCAAGGCTTCGTTATCCCTAATCCCACCTTTAAACCCTCAGTTATTGATCCCTCATATACTTTGGGAGTGGTGTTGTTCAATAATTACCTAAATATGCACTCTCTCTCGAGTAATACATACTAAATAGGCACAGCTAATTGAGGATCCTATCAATTAACTACAACAAGAACGTAGTTGAACAAATAGAGAATAAACCGGGCAAACTATATTAACATAACACGAAGTTCATCCTTCAATAGGTTCCATCAAAACCCTAGACAAAGTATTTAGCTACTCATAACAAAGCAATATGAAATCACTAAAGTATTCATAATGAGCAAAATAAGATAACAAAGAGAAAATTGAAAAACTCTAATGGTTGATTGCTCTTCTCACACTTGTTCTTGCCTCCAATTCAGTCTAAAAACTAGCTTAACCTTTGCTTGGGCGAGTTTGTTGAGTTTATAAAGGGTTAGGATAAGTTTCCCTCGGTTTACACTTTAGTCCCAAAATTTCTAGGCAGTTACACAGTCGACCGCGGTCGCGGCAGAACGCGGCGCGACCGCGGTGAAACGCAACTATTCTGCCTCACTTTCTTGGCCTGCCGCGGTCCAACCACGATCGACCGCGGTCGCGGTGGCTTCTTGCCCAGTCCTCCTTTGCCTCTTTCTTGCTTATTTTCATTTGGGTTCTTCTTGATTGGCCTTATATCCACATTATTGACTCCAAAACACTCCATAGTCTCTTCCTAACTTGGATTAGTCCCTGCAAAGCAAAAGAACACCAATTAGAGTATTTTGTTATCATTTAGCCTTTAAAACAACAATAAAGTACGGTACATTTGGAGTGTAAATAGCGTCTATATAGCCTATTATCAAGTGCATAGTGTAGAAGCAAAAAATCCCAAATCCCCGATGCTTCAGAGTTCACAAGAGCCTCGAGAATGGGCTCCGATCAGTGCTTGCACCGGAGGAGGTTATTCAACGGTTTCAACGAGTTTGAAAGAAACAGTGAGTGAATGAGAGAGTAGTGGAAAACAGTTGTCAGAGTCCGGTCTCAAAACCTCTTCTGAGAGGGGTTTATATAGTAGAAATCAAACAAGTAAACATGGAAATAAATTATTCAAACACAAATATGAAAATATATACTAGGATCAATCAGAATCAATTTCAGGGTAAATAATACATAAAACAAGGGAGTTTAGTAAATTAACAGAGAATAAGAGAACATAATCATGCAAATAACACTTAAAATAAGGGAATACAATAGAGAATAAGGAAAATGTCATAAAAAGATCAATTAGAGTCAGATTTAGGGTGAAATAAAGTAAAAATAAGGGAAACACTGTGGATCAAACAGAAATAAGGAAAATATCAGTCAAACACAAGAAAGGGAAGAGTATCGATCAGAAATCAGTAAAGAATAAGGGAAAATCTCAAACCCTAGTTGAGACTGACGCCTTGAATCGGACCAAAAATACAAGAATCGTTCAATATAACATGTATAGAGGCGGAAGATCGTCCAGATCTTCATAGAATCAAAGTGAATCGACCCGTTCTTGAGATGTAGTTCTTGCCAAAAATAGGGCAAGAATTAAGTGATGCCAAAATCATGCGTATAATGATAGAGTATTACGAAATAGGTAAGTAGATCATGCATTGATTCCATGTTTGAGCCAGAATCGGAAAGGATTAAGGGTTACGACGGCTAGGCTTTGACAGAGTGAAGGGGGGAGGGGGGGGGGGAGGTTTGAGAGAGTTCAAAGGTGGCGGGTGAGAGACAATGTCTCTAGGGTTTGGGGGGTCGGGTTATAAGAGAAGAGGGGTTGAGAGTTGTGAGCCGTTGATCATTTTTTATCAACGGATGTGGTTTAAGGGGTCTGGGTCGGTTTGGACGGGGCAGGATTGGGGTAGGTGTTATTGGGCCGAGGTTTTGGGTAGTGGGCTGGTATATTAGGTCCGAAATTGATTAGAAATTTAGGCTATTTTTTAAATACTCAATATTTAGCAAGAAATAATTTATAAAAATAATTAATAAATAGTATAAATATTATTTGTGCACTAGAATGATTAAAAATAATAACTTAAGATTATAAAAATATAAAATATTTTTTTTCATAAATAATATAATTATACATTAATATGGACTATTATTGCAAAAATATGCAATTAGCCCTAAAGTGCAAATGTAATTATGAGAAATGAAATAAAATATTTAAAAATATGCATGTTGGTGTAAATGATGAGTTTGGATGATTAAATCATCATAAAATAATTTGAAGGATAATTATTGGATATTTCTAAAATAAAAATACAGAAAGAAATTAATTTAAAACCTTTAAAAATTATGTAAAATTATGAAAAATGCTTATATAGGTTCATAAACTAGATGATGGTGAAAATATACTATTTTATATATTTATTAGAAATATGAGGGAAAAATTGGGTATCAACAGCGGTCACATGCACAATATTATAATCCGCCCGATATAGTCACATGCATAACAACACAATCCGTCCTGCGTGGTCACATCCATCCAGTCCAATGATATCACACAGGAGCAAATAAACAAGAATACATGTATGTAATGAATGAATAACAAATCTCATGCTCCTGGACTGGTATAAATGACATGCTAAAGTGTAGACATGTGCACACTGTGCTATCATAGCTCATATCGGTAATTTCATCACATAATAGCATTTATCAAGTTCATTCAGGGATTAAACCTCTATGTAGCCTCAAACACGGCTCAAATAGTTTACACAATGTTACAAATATGAGAAACATCATAGCTTAAAGCTTAATAGTCAATTATAGGCTTATCCTAGCCTAAACGTAACCCGAGCATGGATAAATACCCCCGGTGTCACCATATGAGTTCAAACCCCACGCATGCGCGCACCCATAGCATGTAGTTATCACAAATAATTCAGGCAACTAGTGTCTCAACCAAGTTTAAATAATATACTTACCTCAAACAAGTCAAGACAAATACCAAGCAAGCCAATCGACACATTAGAAATGCCATCCCGCGCGTATCCACCTCCGAATGGATCAAGACAGCCAAAAGCAACTCGAAAACATCAAATAATGCCTAAGGAAACAATCCCAAATGATAAAGGTCGAGTCTTTACACTTTTACTCAAAGTCAACCAAAAAGTCAAACCCGGGCCTACACCTCAGAATCTGACAAAACTCACAAAATCTGACAACCCATTCAATTACGAATCCAACCATACTAGTTTCACTTAAATCTGACTCCGAATCGATGTATAAAACTCAAAATTCACTTTATGAAATTTTAGAAAAAAATTCCCAATTTCTCTTTGAAATCATCGATCAAATGCCAAAAAAGAAGATAGAATTACGGAATAAAATCAATACCGAGTATAAAACACATACCCTATTCCATGTAGTGAAAATCGCCTCAAAAATCGCTTCAATTCGAGTTCCATAGCTCAAAATATGCTAAAATGAACTCAAAATCCCGAAAGTTGATGTTTTAATGCACCGCCAGGGTCTCTCTTGGCGATCGCAATCAACAACATCGTGATCACGATTCAAAAAAAATATTCCAGCTCAACTTTTACCCTTCGCGATCGCGGACATTCCCTCGCGATCACGATGAACAAATTCCAACAAGGTTGCCCAAATCTTCCAGAAAGACTGTAGTATAATGGCTATAACTTTTTGTACAAAATTCTAAATACTAGACATCTTGATTTTCTCCACCAAGGGCTACAACTTTTATTTTTGAATCATCTCCAAATTATTTATAGATTACAAGATATAAGCTTCAAAAGTTATCTCAGCGACAATATAATTTCTTCTTTGTGAACGCAAAGAACCCTCCGTGAATGCGATTCATAGGTGCCCTTTTCCCATTTTACTCATCGCGAACGCGACCCAAAGTCCGCTATCACGATTCACACTGTTGTAGCCAAAAAGCAGCAGCTAAAATGTCACGACCCTAAACCCAACCTGGTCGTGATGGCGCCTCTTGTGAAGACAAGGCCAGCCGACACACTTCTAAATCACTTTAAACAATTAAAATAATAACAACTAAGTCCTTAATCAGAAATAAAATCTCAAAACAAGCATTTTAACAGTATAATTTGCGAAAATAAAACCAACTCAGCCCGACATCGGGTTGTCACCAGTCATGAGCATCCAAAACAATACTACAAGTCTGAAGTCCACTCCACTACTACATAACTGAAATTAAAAGAAACTAAGATAGAGGGAGAATGCACTGGGCTGCGAATAGCCAAGCAGCTACCTAGTAAATCTCCGAAGACCTGCTGGAACTATCGACCCTCAGGAGCAGGACCTGTAGCGCCCGAGTCTGCACACAGGGGTGCAGGGAGTAAAGTGAGTACTCCAACTCAGTGAGTAATAAAAATAAATGAAGACTGAGCGATATGAAATCACGTAAGGCACAACATTAAGCTAAAAGAGGCACAACAAAATCAATAAATATAATTAAGCAGTGAAATCTCATACACACCTTTTAAGCAGTCAAACGATATATAGGAAAAACAACTAGAAAAGGTAAACGCATAAGAACTGCCCCTCGGGCTCAGTAACAACAATAGAATCAGCCCCTCGGGCAATATCACAGAACAATACCAGCCCCTCAGGCTATATCTCATATCACAATGGGTACCCGCGCTCACTGGGGGTGTACGAACTCCGGGAGTGGCCCCTTACGGCCCAAGCGCAATATCAAGCCATCTCGTGGCATCACAAACATGCTCTCGGCCTCATATAAATCACAAGCCATCTCGTGTCATACAATCTCAGGCCCTCGGCCTCATTATCATAACCGGTATATCACTGCTGCGGCGTGCAACCCGACCCAAAAGTATCCTCACAATACAGGCCTCGGCCTTACTCAGTCAGAATCTCATAAGCCCTTCGGGCAACAGTAAAATATGAAGCTCAGCTCAAAATACCTTTAAAAATATCATTTAATGTGTTTAAAACAGAATAACATAGATGAGTTTTGAAAATAGTGAAAATATAGCATGACTGAGCACAAGTATGAAATCAAATAGTGAGGAAAATATCATTGAAAATCCCCTGAGGGTTCAAACAGTTGGCACGAAGCCCACATATGGCATTTAGCCCAAAATATAATAATATCAATCAATTAACTGTCAAATACGCAGTAAAATAGTCATTCGGGATGGACTAAATCACAATCCCCAACAGTGCACGACCCCACGCTCGTCATCTAGCGTGTGTCTCACCTCAACATAGCCGAACACTGTGAAATTCCGGGGTTTCATACCCTCAGGACAGCATTTAAAATCATTACTCACCTCAATTCGACCTAAAATCTAGCTCGCAATGCCTTTGCCCTTAGAATCGGCCTCCGGATGCTCCGAATCTACCAAAATCAGAACGTAGCCATTAATTTGTGCTAAAGGGACGAAGCCCACTCGAAAATAATCGAAAAGCATCACAAAATCCGAAATTACCAAAACCCGACCCCCGGGCCCACGTCTTGGAATTCGATAAAATTAACATCATTAGATTCCTTATCTCCCCACGAGTTCATACATATAAAAAGTTCCAAAATCCGACCACAAATGGTCTTCCAAAACCTCAATCAAAGGCCTAGGTTTCTAAGCCCTAGTTTCTCAACTTTACCTTTAATTACAGCTCTAATCCATGCATTAACACCATAAAAATGAGTTTTCATAATCCAAAACCTTACCTCAATGATGTCTCCTTGATTTCTCTCTTCTAAATCGCCCAAAGCTCCAAAATTCGTGTTAAAAAGTGAGAAAACGTTCTGAAAATCGCGGAGGAACTAACTTATATTTTCTGTCCAGACATTTCCGCATCTGCGGTTCCATATCCGCACCTGCGCCATCGCAGGTGCGGTCCCTCCAATCGCATCTGCGGTTTTCTGTCTCCCTAGCTTTCTTTCGCTTCTGCGGCTCCTCCCTAGCATATGCGATGCCGCACCTGCGGTCCCCAATCCGCAGGTGCGGAAATACCAGAGGCAGCACAATCTGCAGCTGCAACAATTCCTCAAACTCCCCGTCAACCATCCGAAATCACCCCGATGCCCACGGTACCTCAACCAAAAGCACAAACATATCCCATAACCTTATTGAAACTTGTACCAATCTTCAAAACACCTCAAACGACATCAAAATCACCAAAACTCATCGAATTCAAGCCTAAGGTTCTAAATTTTTCCGCATTCCGCTTTTGATAAAAAGCCCAACCAAACCACGTCCAAATGACCTGAAATTTTGCACACACATCCCAAATGCCATAACGGAGCTACTGCAACTTCCGGAATTCCATTCCAACCCCTATATTAAAATCTCACCTATCAACCGGAAAACGCCAAAAACTCAATTTTGCCAATTCAAGCCTAAATCTACTCCGGGCCTCCAAAACACATTTCAATCACGCTCCTATGTCCCAAATCATCTCCCGGAGCTATCCGAACCATCGGAACTCACATCCGATCCCTCTAACACATAAGTCAACATCCGATTGACTTTTCCAACTTAAGCTTTTCTTAAAAGAGACTAAGTGCCTCAAACCTTCTCAAAACCTTTCCGAACTCGAACCAACCAACCCGATCACATATAAAACCGATAATTAAAGCAAATAGAAACAGAAATGGGGAAAACGGAGCGGTAACTCATGAGACGACCGGTCGAGTCATCACATCCTCCACCTCTTAAATAAACATTCATCCTCGAACGTGCCCATAGTGGTTTCAAAAGCCAACAAGTTGCTGTATAACCTTACCATGCAGATACCCGGGGGAGATCCCACGTCACCCTATCTCATATAGGTCCGGTAACACAATGTAACTAAAATTTTGCAATCCAACCTAGCCCATAAACCTTAGAACCATACTTCCACTTCTGAAATCATCTACAAGATTAGAATCTCACATTTATACTCTGAATAAGCCCGAACAAGCTATAATAAACCATACCTGCAACCTCAAATGCAATTACATGATATACCACATAACTCAAACACTCATAGCGTTAACTTCTAATCACAGCAGTTGCTCAAAACATCCAAATCTCGATAATAAGCCTCTTATCAAATGAAGCCTCATTCCAACACTTCCATATACTGCCAATGATAAAAGAAATACGTAAAAGCCAAGACCATTCCTCAGATCAACCATTCGTGAAGCCACTTCTCCCTTGGTAAGGACCATAGCAAATTTCTGAGCCAAACATCGATATTATCCTTCCAGCATGCTGAAACCAAATCCGATAGTATTCATCTAGATATCAGTGACCCCATCTCATCCAGCACGACTACTCTAGTGACACAACACATCGATACAATCTAGCTCCACAACCCGTGTAATCCGCGCACCAATAAGCAACAATCTGAACGTACTCAAATCATGAAAATGACTCAAATGAGAGAGCTGTACCGCAAGCTCACCAGTACCACCACACCAAATGCTGAGAACCCGTCACACCTCGTAGAAACAGAATACATGAATCTAGCCCGAGTGATCATACCTCCATATAACTTTGCTGAAATGCGCGACCCTATCCAAACACTGGTCCACATGAATACCTCCAGTTACTATGCTCAAAATCGACAACCACGCGCAATTTGATTTCTAGAACCAAGGCAAATCATCATAACCACGGCGAAGCAATTGACATAACATTACACATCCCGAAAGGACACAACCGATACGCCATCCACTAAGCAATACACAATACTCTTCCCGCTCGAATTCCACTATGAAACCGCAATAGGACCGCACCATATGTGCCTATAATCAACAAATCATAACGCCTCACAACACGGAAAAGTAACTCATAGATCACCTCAGAACACTAACAGATCAATAACAACCGAATCAACACGTCCCCCCAACAGTGCAACTCGGAGTCAACTAAGCCGACTCAAGTTAGAACACACATCCACATTGGCCTGCCAATGAACCCCTTATCAAGGAATCCCTGAAGCTGTTCCTTTAATTCCTTTAACTCCGCCGCTGCTACACGATACGGTGCCCAGCACCAAATTAATATCGAAATCAACAACCCCGTCCGGTGACATGCCCGGCAGCAGGAAACATATCCGGAAAACCCCTTATCACCGGAACTGAATCAATGGAAGAAATCTCTGCCCTGACATCCATCACGAAGGCCAAAATAAGAAAGACAACCCTTCTGAACCCTCTGCTGGGTCTTCAAAATGAAATCACCTTGCTGTGAACATAGTCCGTCGAACCTCGCCACTCAATCCGTGGCATTCCCGACATAGCCAACGTCGCCATCTTAGCGCAACGGCCCATCATAACACAACACTGAGACAATCAGTCTATACCCAATATCACACCAAAATCTAGCATACTAAGTAACAAGGATCCACTCGGGTCTCCAAACCCCCAATAGTTACCACACAAGACCGATATACGCGGTCCACGACCACGACCTAACCTGAATATGAGAACTCCCAGTCTTCAACTCCATACAGCACACGAATCACCATATCCGATCCCAATTCCACCGTCTGAGTATACAACACACCTCTAATACCCAATCATTCCCACGAGAGATACTCTTATGATTCTTTCGTACCACCAAGCAAACCCGAATATCAGTAGTCGATCCAACAAGAAAGTGCCGCAATACTAATGAAGTACCATCAACTTAATCACATTGCCTTTTTCTGAAACATATACCCTCGTCAAATCACCCCAATTAGCAATACCATTTCCTTAATCATCTGAAGATCATTCCCCTAATCATCTGAAGCTCATTTCTCTAATTATCTGAATCTGCCCGTGATGCCTAAGAATTTTATGACCTTCCGTTCAGAACTGAACCGTAACCTTACACATGCAAATCTCAATCCTACACAACATACCGCATATACCATACCATACCATCCTATGATAAATATGAGAACTTCATAATCCACTCCGAGCTACAAGCAACTACGTACTCAACCAGACAAGAACTTTTCCATTTGATCCCATCTAGGAGAAAATCACTATACATCCCATGCTCCTCATGCCAGTAGAAAATATACATCTCTAACCGTGGTAGAAATTATCAAGAACTCTACGAATCCCCTTTGCACAAAACCGAGTCATCAGGACTGACTCCTTCTAACTCAACCAAGCTACACAAGCCATCAAAACCTAAGAGCATTGCCACGAAACACCTGTGGAAACCCACCACTTCATAAGTACCCAAGAGCCGATCATATCCATTACCATGCCGACCCGACCTACCACCAAGCTATCCCATCTATCCGAGTTTCCTTCTGATTTACCTTCAACTTGATACTCCTTCTTGCTATAGCACCACAATCCCTCAACCCAGACTCACCATACGAGACCCAAGCATAAAACCACACCGCCCAAGGCTCACAAACCACTGGATACTCTCTTAAATATTCCCAAAAGCACCACATTCAAAATACCTACCCTGGAAGGACTTCCTGCGAATCCAAAGCCATTACCTTTACCTTCCCGATACTGATATATATTGAATCCTATAATGATATAGAAATACCACGAGTCTTGACCCCCTCCAATGCAAACCTCAGTTTCTAGCCAAATATACAACTTGAAAATCCCCAAATATTACATGTAAAATCTTGAACCCATTAGAACCATTCTCGAGAGTCATCCACTCTACTGAAATCGCAACTAGACTGATTAAATGACCCGAACAACCTGTGCCTCATTAGCACTCTGACACCGTAGGGTGTAACTTCACCTTAATGCAACCAAACAACTTCCCATTCTACGCACCGTACATCCTTTACCAATAACAACTCAAGTCATTCCACGATTCTCATACACCCATAAAGCATAACATAACCTTTATTGAAATTTCCTTTACTCGAGCCATCCTCGGTCTCAATCTCCGTGAGCCATAACTGATTCACCCGTACGCCTCAAACTGGAACCAACATAGCACATAACCGTGCAACTAACTATTCAACAGCAGACTCCCCCACTTGGCTCGAAGCCATAGACCAAAACACACACAATAACGCATAACGCATATACTCTATTGCTGCCATAATACCATAGCGAGATTAAACTCAGCCCTTCAAGCTCGTACGACACAGACCATCTAGGACTTCAAATCTTCTACAAATCTCGCATTCACCCTCGTAACAGTCAAGCCCACTCTCTTAAGCGATCAATATTCAAATTGCAACACATATATTTTACTGGCAAAAGAGGCCTTCCAACAAACAACATAAGGATCACACAGCCTTCAGACACTCCGCAGGAGATAACCCACCTGCTTCACCTCAAACTAACATCTCTTTATACCCTTCCACCGTCATAAACATCACGCAATCGCTTGATATTACGGTGTCTGAGCTCATACCGCAACATGAAATTTACTTCACTCCCAACTAGGACACATGAAAAGATCCTCACACACCCATAACTCGGGGCTATACCTTAAATCGGGATGGAAATCAAGCACCTAATAGTTTTTCTATCCTCCAGCGGACCCTTCTCGTTGCTTCCAAATCATATGATTACATCTCGCAGTCCTAACATACTCATCGCATAGCCATCCGGCCATCACTTCCACTATCAGGGACACTACCGAACGTATAAGTTCAAAAACACTTGCTCACACAATCAGCACCTCGGTGCTCAAGCCATAGGCAAAAACCCAACCTCGAGTCCTCCAGACTGGCCCAACATCAACACACAGAGATCACATCTCCCCCCTCAATCAGGGAATCACAAGCCATCGATGCACATCTGATACTGAGCGCTCGTTCGCGCATACGAATGCGTGGAAGGAATTCAAAGAGTTAAATTTCAAGCTGAACCAAGGATGCACGATAAGAGTTCAAGAATGTGAAGTTTTTCCTAAAGGTTCTGCAGCCTCCCGAGGATAAGCACAGACGTCTCCGTACCGATCCGCGAGACTCTACTAAACCTGCTCATGACTCATGAGACCTTGTAACCTAGGCTCTGATACCAACTTGTCACGACCCTAATCCCAACCCGTTCGTGATGGCGCCTCTCGTGAAGACAAGGCCAGTCGACACACTTCTAAATCACTTTAAACAATTAAAATAATAACTACTAAGTCCTTAATCAGAAATAAAATCTCAAAACAAGCATTTTAACAGTATAATTTGCCGAAATAAAACCAACTCAGCCCGACATCGGGGTGTCACCAGTCATGAGAATCTAAAACAACACTACAAGTCTGAAGTCCACTCCACTACTACATAACTGAATTAAAAAGAAACTAAGATAGAGGGAGAATGCACTGGGCTGCGAATCACCAAGCAGCTACCTAGTAAATCTTCGAAGACCTGCTGGAACTATCGATCCTCAGGAGCAGGACCTGTAGCGCTCGAATCTGCACACAGGGGTGCAGGGAGTAAAGTGAGTACTCCAACTCAGTGACTAATAAAAATAAATGAAGACTTAGTGATATAAAATCACGTAAGGCACAACATTAAGCTAAAAGAGGCACAACAAAATCAATAAATATAATTAAGCAGTGTCATAAACACCTTTTAAGCAGTCAAACGATATATAGGAAAAGCAACTAGAAAAGGTAAACAAATAAGAACTGCCCCTCGGGCTCAGTAACAACAATAGAATCAGCCCCTCGGGCAATATCACAGAACAATACCAGCCCCTCAGGCTATATCTCATATCACAACGGGTACCCGCACTCACTGGGGGTGTACAGACTCCGGGAGGGGCCCCTTACGGCCCAAGCGCAATATCAAGCCATCTCGTGGCATCATAAACAGGCTCTCAGCCTCATATAAATCACAAGCCACCTCGTGNGATCATTATGATGGAAACTGGGTATATGCTTTTTTAAGCCTTAGAGGTTGTACATTTTCCATGTGAAGTTATCAGTAGCATCTTAATCTTCATTATTCCTACCAATAAGAATCAATGACCAAAAAGGAGGGGGTTTTGGCACCATGTGGCATCATATATTTGGTTGCAGTGTTGGGACCTAGCAGTGGAGTGGCCCCTTACGGCCCAAGCGCAATATCAAGCCATCTCGTGGCATCACAAACATGCTCTCGGCCTCATATAAATCACAAGCCATCTCGTGTCATACAATCTCAGGCCCTCGGCCTCATTATCATAACCGGTATATCACTGCTGCGGCGTGCAACCCGACCCAAAAGTATCCTCACAATACAGGCCCTCGGCCTTACTCAGTCAGAATCTCATAAACCCCTCGGGCAATAGTAAAATATGAAGCACAACTCAAAATACCTTTAAAAATATCATTTAATGTGTTTAAAACAGAATAACATAGCTGAGTTTTGAAAATAGTGAAAATATAACATGACTGAGCACAAGTATGAAATCAAACAGTGAGGAAAATATCATTAAAAATCCCCTGAGGGTTCAAACAGTTGGCACGAAGCCCACATATGGCATTTAGCCCAAAATATAATAATATCAAACAATTAACTGTCAAATACGCAGTAAAATAGCCATTCGGGATGGACTAAGTCATAATCCCCAACGGTGCACCGCCCCACGCTCGTCATCTAGCGTGTGTCTCACCTCAACATAGCCGAACGCTGTGAAATTCCGGGGTTTCATACCCTCAGGATAGCATTTAAAATCATTACTCACCTCAATCCGACCTGAAATCTAGCTCGCAACCCCTTTGCCCTTCGAATCGGCCTCCAGATGCTCCGAATCTACCAAAATCAGAATGTAACCATTAATTTGTGCTAAAGGGACGAAGCCCACTCGAAAATAATCGAAAAGCATCACAAAATCCAAAATTACCAAAACCCGAACCCCGGGCCCACATCTTGGATTCAATAAAATTAACATCATTAGATTCCTTATCTCCCCACGGTTCATACATATAAAAAGTTCCAAAATCCGACCACAAATGGTCTTCCAAAACCTCAATCAAAGGCCTAGGTTTCTAAGCCCTAGTTTCTCAAGTTTACCTTTAATTACAGCTCTAATCCATGCATTAACACCATAAAAACGAGTTTTCATAATCCAAAACCTTACCTCAATGATGTCTCCTTGATTTCTCTCTTCAAAATCGCCCAAAGCTCCAAAATTCGTATTAAAAAGTGAGAAAACCTTCTGAAAATCGCGGAGGAACTAACTTATATTTTCTGTCCAGACATTTTCGCATCTGCGGTTCCATATCCGCACCTGCGCCATCGCAGGTGCGGTCCCTCCAATCGCATCTGCGGTTTTCTGTCTCCCTAGCTTTCTTTCGCTTCTGCGGCTCCTCCCTCGCATATGCGGTGCCGCACCTGCGGTCCCCAATCCGCAGGTGCGGAAATACCAGAGGCAGCACAATCTGCAGCTGCAATAATTCCTCAAACTCCCCGTCAACCATCCGAAATCACCCCGAGGCCCCCAGGACCTCAACCAAAAGCACAAACATATCCCATAACCTTATTGAAACTTGTACCAATCTTCAAAACACCTCAAACGACATCAAAATCACCAAAACTCATCGAATTCAAGCCTAAGGTTCTAAATTCTTCCGCATTCCGCTTTTGATAAAAAACCCAACCAAACCACGTCCAAATGACCTGAAATTTTGCACACACATCCCAAATGCCATAACGGAGCTACTGCAACTTCCAGAATTCTATTCCGACCCCTATATCAAAATCTCACCTATCAACCGGAAAACGCCAAAAACTCAATTTCGCCAATTCAAGCCTAAATCTACTCTGGGCCTCCAAAACACATTTCAATCACGCTCCTATGTCCAAATCATCTCCCGGAGCTATCCGAACCATCGGAACTCACATCCGATCCCTCTAACACATAAGTCAACATCCGGTTTACTTTTCCAACTTAAGCTTTTCTTAAAAGAGACTAAGTGCCTCAAACCTTCTCAAAACCTTTCCGAACTCGAACCAACCAACCCGATCACATATAAAACCGATAATTAAAGCAAATAGAAACAGAAATGGGGAAAACGGAGCGGTAACTCATGAGACGACCGGCCGAGTCGTCACATAAAAATGGCCTAGAAATGGTCCGAAACCACCTTGAAACTCACCCGAGCCCCCGGAGCCCCGTCCAAAGATACCAACAAGTCTCAAAACATATTACGGACCTACTCGAGGCCTCAAAACATACATATTAACATTAAAACCACGAATCGTCGATCAAGATCAATCTCATTAGTTTATAAACTTCTAACTACGAACCAAGCGTCTAATTCAAGCCTAACTAATCCGAAACGAACCCAAATTTTTCATACAAGCTCCAAATGACATAACGAACCTATTCCAATTTCCGGAACAACAATTCGACACCAATGTCATCAAAGTCAACTCCCGGTCAAACTTATGAATATTACAAACCTTCAAATTGCCAACTTAAGCCATATAATGCTGAAACCTTCTAGAAACATCCAAATGTGAATCCTGACATATGCTCAAGTCCAATATCACCATCCAGACGTAACAGAACCATAAAAATTTGATCCAAGGTCAAATACTCAAAAGTTAAACTTGGTCAACTCTTCCAACATAAAGCTTCAAACATGAAATTCATCCTTCCAAACTAATTTTGAATCACCCGAGGACTGAAATCAATGATACACACAAGTCATAATACATCATACGGAGCTACTAGCGAAGTGCAAATACTCAAAACGAGCGATCGGATCGTTACGCAAACCAACCAAATCTAGTAATTTAATGACCAAATAATTCAAATTAAGTTTTAGAAACTACCCATAAATGAAAGAGGTTGAATTTAGACCATTTTTGAAAATGTCAACAATAGTCAACCCCGGGCCCGCTTTGTCAAAATCGAGTTTCGGACAAAAACTTGATTACCCATTCACTCTTGAGCCCGGTTATGTAATTTGTTTCGAAATCCGACTTCAATTCGAGATCTAAATCTCAATTTTACAAAAATCCTTTATTCTACCCAAATCCCTAATTTCTACCATGAAAATCCTAAAATTGATGTTGAAATCTTATGAAATGTAATGGGTAATGAAAAAAAATAGATTAAAGTCACTTACCAATGAATTTAGGAAGAAAATATCTTTGAAAAATCGCCTCTAAGGTGTTTAGGGTTGAGAAAATGTGAGAAATGAGCTACGTCCGATTTTTCCCTCTTTTACCCAGTTACGGATGTCGCAATTGCGAACATCGCAAATGCGATAAAGAGGTCGCAAAAGCGAACCCTTCTTAAAAGGTCAGTTGCCGCAAATGCAAAATTTTGGTCGCAAATGCTAATCCGATCTCTCGCAAATGAGACCAACACTTCGCAAAAGCGAAGCAATACCCAGTAGCTAGTGATCGCAATTGTGACCATATCCTTCGCAATTGCGAAGGTCCAGTGTCCGCAAGCGAAAAATCTCAGAAATGCGAAGTTCACCCAGCCCAGCCCATGCTCTCAAATGCGAATCATTATTCGCAAAAGTGAGGCTCGCATTTACGAGCCAGACCTCGCAATTGTGAGGTTTGTAATAGAACACTAGCATTGATATTGCACCAACAAACTTTTCCTATGCAAAACTCATCCGAAACATGTCTGAAACTCACCCGGCCCTCGAGCTTCAAACCAAACATCCATACAAGTGTAATAACATCATACAAACTTGGTCGCGCGATCAAAACACCAAAATAACACCTAGAACAACGAATCAATCCTCAAAATGAATGAACTTTCAAAGTGAAACTCAAGAACATTAGAATCGTGTTTAAGCGTTCGAATTATGTCAAATGAATTTCGAATTGGACCAGATTTTTGCAAACAAGTTTCAAATAGCAGTACAGAACTATTCCAACTTTTAACATCAAAATCCAAAACCCGTTAGCTAGAAGTCAGCTTTCGGTCAAACCTTGAAATTCTTCAACTTTTCAAAAATGCTAGTTTTCGGCAAAATAAGTCAAAACAAGTTAAGGACTTCCGAATAAAATTTCGGGCATACGCCCAAGTCCCGAATCATGAAAGACTCAGATTGTGCACATAACTCAAGGAGTGCTAAATAGAGCTATTCGAGGTCTCAGAATACAAAAATAATGGCTAAAGCTAAAAATAACCTATCAGGTCATCACATTCTCCACCTCTAAAACTAACGTTCGTCCTCGAATGGACATAGAAAAGTATTTGACTGGTGAAAAGGTGTGGGTATCTACTCCGCATATCGGACTCAGACTCCCACGTGGCTTCCTCTACCAACTGACCTCTCCACTGCACTCGAACTGAAGGATAACTCTTAGACCTCAACTTCTGGACTTACTGGGCTAGAATAGCCACCGACTCCTTCTCATAAGTCAAATCCTTGTCTAGTTGGACTGAGCTTCAATCTAATACATGGGAAGGATCGCCGTAATACTTTTGGAGTATGGACACATGGAACACTGGATGGACTGCTGATAAACTAGGTGGCAATGCAAGCTTGTAAGCCACTTCACCCACTCTCTCAAGAATCTCAAAGGGTTCGATATACCTAGGGCTGAACTTGCCCTTCTTTCCGAAACTCATCACACCCTTCATAGGTGAAACTCGGAGCAATACCCTCTCTCTTACCATGAATGCAACATCACGAACTCTCCGATCGGCATAACTCTTCTGCCTAGACTGAGCTGTGCGAAGTCGATCCCGAATTATCTTGACCTTTTCCAAGGCATCCTGAACCAAATTGGTACCCAACAACCGAGCCTCTTCCGGCTCGAACCAACCAACTGGTGAATGACATGCCCTCCCATACAATGCGTCATAGGGAGCCATCTAAATACTCGACTGGTAGTTGTTGTTGTAGGCAAACTCAACAAGCGGCAAGAATTGATCCCAAAGAGCCCCGAAATCCATAACGCAAGCGCGAAACATATCCTCCAATATCTGAATGGTGTGCTCAAACTGTCTGTCCTTCTGGGGGTGAAATGATGTACTCAACTCAACCTGCGTGCCTAACTCATACTGTACGGCCCTCCAGAAATGCAAGGTGAACTGCGTACCTCGATCAGAAATGATAGATACGGGCACACTGTGAAGACGGACGATCTCGCGGATGTAGATCTCAGCTAACCGCTATGGAGAATAGGTAATTGCCATTGGAATGAAATGTACTGACTTGGTCAACCTATCCACAATGACCCATACTACGTCAAACATCTTCTGAGTCCGTGGGAGCCCAACAACAAAATCCATGGCGATAAGCTCCCACTTCCACTCAGGAATCTCAAGCCTCTGAAGCAAACCACCAGATCTATGATGCTCATACTTTACTTGCTAACAATTCAAACACCGAGCTACATATGCAACTACATCCTTCTTCATTCTTCTCCACCATAATGATGCCGCAAATCCTGATATATCTTGGCAGTACCCAGATGGATGGAATACCACGAACTGTGGGCCTCCTCAAGAATCAACTCATAAAGCCCATCCATGTTGGGCACATAAGTACGACCCTGCATCCATAAAACCCCATCATCTCCAATGGTAACCTGCTTGGCATCACCGTGTCGCATCGTGTCCTTAAGGACAAGTAAATGGGAGTCATCATACTGACGCTCTCTGGTGCGCTTATACAAAGAAGACCGAGAGACCGTGCAAGCTAGAACACGACTAGGCTCTGAAACATCTAACCTCACGAGCTGATTGGACAAGGCCTGTACATCTAATGCAAGCGGTCTATCACCAACTAGAATATACACAAGGCTACCCATACTCACATCCTTTTTACTCAAGGCATCGACTACCACATTGTTCTTCCCCGAATGATACAAAATGGTGATATCATAGTCTTTCAACAACTCGAACTACCTCATCTACATCAAGTTGAGATCCTTTTGCTTGAACAAATATTGTAGACTCTGATGATCTGCGAACACCTCACACGACACACCGTAGAGCCTTCAAATCTTCAGCGCTTGAATAATGGTTGCCAACTCTAGGTCATGAAAAGGGTAATTCTTCTAATGAACCTTCAACTGCCGCGACGCGTATGCTATCATCCTGCCATCTTGCATCAATATTACACCAAGCCGAATACAAGAGGCATCACAGTACACCGTGTAAGATCCTGAACCTATGGGTAATGCCAATTTCAGAGTTGTAGTTAAGGCAGTCTTGAGCTTCTGAAAGCTCAAGTCACACTCATCCGACCACCTGAATGGGGTACCCTTCTAGGTCAATCTAGTCAGCGAGGCTGATATGGATGAAAACCCCTCCACGAACCGGCGATAATAACCCACCAAACTTAGGAAGCTCCGAATCTCTGTAGCTGAAGTAGGTCTAGGCCAATTTTGAACTGCCTCAATCTTCTTAGGATCCACTTTAATGTCCTCCGCATATACAACATGCCCCAAAAAGGCGACTGAGTCCAACTAAAACTCACACTTTGAAAACTTGGCATATAATTGACTGTCTCTCAGAGTTTGAAGTACAGTCTGAAGATGCTGCTCATGCTCCTCTTGACTACCGGAGTAGATCAAGATATCATCAATGAATACGATCACAAAAGAACCCAAGTAGGGTTTGAGCACCCAGTTCATCAAATCCATGAATGCTGCTAGGGCATTTGTCAGCCCAAATGACATCACTAGGAACTCATAATGCCCATAACGAGTCTGAAAAGTGGTCTTAGGGACATTCGATGCCTAATCTTCAATTGATGGTAGCCGGATCGCAAATCAATCTTCAAAAATACCTTAGTACCCTGAAGCTAATCAAATAAGCCATCAATCCTCGGCAACAGATACTTGTTCTTGGTAATGATTTTGTTCAACCGCCGATAGTCTATACACATCCTCATCAAACCATCCTTCTTTTTCACGAATAACACGGGCGCACCCTAAGGCGAGACACTAGTTCTAATGTACTGCTCCTTTAGGTCCTTCAACTCAGGTGGCGTCATATGGTATAGTGGAATAGAAATGGGCTGAGTGCCCGGAGCTAAATCAATACAAAAGTCAATATCCCTGTAGGGTGGCATCCCCGACAGATCTGCGGGAAATACCTCTGGGAACTCATACACAACAGGTACCGAATCCATGGAAGGAACCTCCGCACTCAGATCACGAACATAGGCCAAATATGCTAGACACCCTTTCTCTACCATATGTCGAGCCTTCACATAAGAAATAACCTTGCGAGAAGAATTGTAAGGAGACCCTCTCCACTCTAATCAGGGCAATGCCGGCATGACTAAGGTCACCATCTTGGCGTGACAGTCTAATATAGCATGATTAGGTGACAACTAATCCATGCCTAAGATAACTTCGAAGTCCACCCTATCAAGATGTAGGAGATCTACACTAGTCTCAAGACTCCTAATAGAAACCATACACGAGCGATAACACACGATCTACAATGATAGAATCTACCACAGGCATGGACACATATACATGAGCACTCAAAGAATCACGAGGCACAATCAAATATGAAGCAAAATAGGATGACACTTAGGAATAAGTAGAGCCCAGATCAAATATAACTGAAGCATCTCTATGGCAAACTAGAACAATAGATATGATGACGGCGTCATATGACTCTGTCTCATGTCTAGCTGGGAATGCATAGAACTGATCTCTGCCCCTGGGGAGACCCCTAGCTGGCTGGCCTCCACCTCTAACGGTCTGACCTCTACCTCTAATGGCCTGACCCCCACCTCTAGCTGGCTGTGCAGGCGGTGGAGGAACCAGTGTCGAGACCACATTACAAGAACTCTACTGTGATCTGCTGCTAAATAATCTAGGCCAATACTTCTTGATATGACCTACGCCCCTACACTCAAAGCACTCTCTTGGTTGCTGAGGCTGCTAAAACAAAGACTAAACTTGACGGTCTGAATAGACGATGTAATAACTTTGAAGCGGTGGTGCACTAATAGGAGCTGAATGTGCACTGAATGTTGGCTGCTCAGGACGAGGCCCATAAGAACCACGACCGCCCGAAGCACTATGGGCTACATGAAGATCTGACTGAATCGGCCTAGGAGGATGGCCTCTGCCAAAAGAGCCCCTGCCTCAAGATGAGGCACCACTGAAACCACCAATATGACAAGGCCTCATATCAGACACCATCCCCCTCTCCTGACCACGAACCATCTCGATCCGTGTAGCAATATCTACGGCCCTCTGCAAGGAAATGTTGTCCCTAGTCTCCTTGGCCATCTGAAGCCTGATACTGAAGGTGAGTCCATCAATGAATCTCCTCACTCTCTGCCTCTCAGTAAGGAGTAAAACAACGACATGGCGAGATAGGTCCACAAATCGAGTCTCATACTGGGTGATGGTCATGCTATCCT
The DNA here is from genome assembly GCF_001879085.1 of Nicotiana attenuata. Classification (NCBI taxonomy): domain Eukaryota; kingdom Viridiplantae; phylum Streptophyta; class Magnoliopsida; order Solanales; family Solanaceae; genus Nicotiana; species Nicotiana attenuata. The sequence continues at coordinate 201,001 of NW_017671979.1, forward strand.
ACTGAAGACGCTCAAACCTATGGTAATCCTCTCTCAGAGTGAAAGGAATGAACTTCTACAGAAATAGCTGCGAAATCTGATCCCAGATTAGTGTAAGCGAACCAGCTGGTCTAGTCAACATATAATCTCTCCACCATCTGTTGGCAGGACTAGTCATCTCAAAAACTGCAAAGTCGACCCCATTGGTCTCAACAATACCCATGTTGTGCAACACCTTATGGCAACGGTCCAAGTAACCCTGTGGGTCCTCAGAAGATGTACCGCTAAAATAAAAAGGAAAGAGCTTGGTAAACTTATCCAGCCTCAACAAGGCCTCAGAAGATATCAAGCGGACTAGAGCGTCCTGAAGGATTGGAGTGGCTATGAACCCCTTCGGGATCTGAGCTGGCCCGATAGGTATGGTCTGAGCTGGGACCTCCTCCTCATGATCCACCTGAGGCTCCACTGTGGGTGCTACTGCCTGAGCTTTGCCTCTGGCTCGGCCTCTAGCTCGACCTCAGCCTCGACCTCTACCCCTGGTAGTAGCTACTACAGGGGGATCCGGCTCCTGCTTGGCTGCTGATGATGTGCGTGTTCTCGCCATCCGTGAGAGATCAAGAGTAGAATGACTCAAATCATCAATGATAGAATGAAATTGCACGATAGAGAAAGAAAGAAGTGAGATTTATCCTAAAGTCCATAGCCTCTAGAAGATAAGTACAGACGTCTCTGTACCGATCCTCCAGGCTCTACTAAGCTTGCTCATGACTCGTGAGACCTAGGCTACCTAGTGCTCTGATACCAACTTGTCAAGACCCAGAATTCCCACCCTCGGGACCGTGGTAGCGCTTAACATTTCACTTGCGGCAAACCAATGTTAGCCATTTCCATTAACCATTTTTTTTATAATTTACCAAATTAAATGACAAGAATGAAATTGAATAGCCTGTAATAAGGAAATAAACAAACATATGATGAAATTGGAATACAAACCCCAGAACTGGTATCACGAATACATGAGTTTCTAAGATTAATATAGATAGTGGTATGAAATAAATACAACTGTCTGAATCAAAGTAAGCAACTAAAGAAAATAGAAGGGGACTTCAGGGTTACGGATCCGAGCAAGTATACTGAGCACCGCTGGTACCAATTCCGGTATCTTCACAAGAAGTACAGAGTGTAATATTAGTACAACCGATCCCATATACTCTTTAAGTGTCGAGCCTAACCTCGACGAAGTAGTAACGGGGCTAAGGTGGGCAACCTACAATAACTTGTAAGCAATAATAATAATAATAATAATAATAATAATAATAATAATAATAATAATAATAATAATAATAATAATAATAATAATAATAATAATACTAGAAAAGATAGGAACGGAAATGAAACAGTTACTTCATAACAACGAGCTCAAATCCAACTACTAGAGAGCCAGAATAACGAGTCACATGAACTTTTCTTGAATACCAAGGCCAATACAACAATCACAAACAAATATAAGTTTAAACAATCTGTTGCAGCGTGCAACCGGATCCCTATCAACTTTAAACAATCCGTTACGGCGTGCAATCTGATCCCACCATTTCATCATTTGTCAGCATCAAAATCCGTCCTTATTTCGCCATTTCAATTCATTACTTTTCATTTTCCCTTGCAGCGTGCAACCCGCTCCCCAAACAGTCTAAATCAACAATAGCAATTCAACAACTAAATTCACACGAATTCCTACGTCCAGAGGGTAAATGTTCGAGGCAAATGAAAAATCACATAATACTCAGAGAATCTCTAACACTTCGTATGTCTCAACTTCAACAACTCATCGGTTCCCTCCCATTAACAATTCATAAAAGTATAATTACGTTTTAGAAGGCAGCAAATATTACAAAACAGTTAGGCAAGTAAGGCATAAGATAACTAAATATGCAAATAAAGCAAGTAGAGACAATTTAACAATTAAGCATAAAATCATGGATGAGATGGACAATTTAATGCATGGATAACTAAACGACAAGTAGCAATATGGCATGAAAGTCGAATGAACACATGTCAATTAAGGCATGTAGCAAGATATACTAAGAAGCCATGAAATAGGGATGCAAGTAAGGTAACAACGTATATACACTCGTCACCTCGCATATACGTTGTTTCACACATAATTCACACAATATGTAGTTCAAGGGTCCCTAATTCTCTCAAGTCAAGGTTAGACCCAACACTTACCTTGCTCCGCAACTCAAACAATCACTCAATCATGGCCTTGCCTTTCGAACAAGTCTCCAAACAAACTAAATCTAGCAATTTATTGACCAAACAATACAAATTAAGCTTTAGAAACTACCGACAAATGAAAGAGGTTCAATTTAGATCATTTTTGAAAAGTCAACAATAGTCAACCCCCGGGCCCGCTGGGTCAAAACCGAGATTCAAACCAAAATCCTATTATCCATTCAGCCCCGAGCTTGGTTGTGTAATTTGTTTCGAAGCCGAACTCAATTTGAGGTTTAAATCTCAATTATACAAAAATTCTTAATTCTACCGAAATCCCTGATTTCTACCAAAAAAATTCTAAATTTGATGTTAAAATCTTATGAAATGTAATGTAATTAAAAATAAATAGACTAAAGTCACTTGCCAATGAATTTAGGAAGAAAATATCTTGGAAAAATCGCATGTAAGGTGTTTAGGGTTGAGAAAATGTGAGAAATGAGCTAAATCCCAATTTCCCTCTTTTACCCAGTCACAGATGTCGCAATTGCGATATCTTGTTCGCAATTACGAACATCGCAAATGCAAGAAAGAGGACGCAAATGCGAACCTTTCTCAGAAGGTTAGTCATCGCAAATGCGAACCCAGATCCCTCGTAAATGCGACCAACACTTCACAAAAGCAAAGCAGTACTCAGTAGCCACTGATTGCTATTGCGACCATATCCTTCGCAGTTGCGAAGGTCCAATGTCCGCAAATGTGAAGAAATTCTCGCACATGCAAAGTTCACCCTGCCCAACCCATGCTCGCAAATTGCAAAGTCTGCAACAGATTACCAACAGTGGTATTGCACCAACAGACCTTTCCTATGCAAAACTCATCCGAAACATGTTCGAAACTCACCCGAGCCCCTCGGGCTCCAAACCAAACATGCGCACAAGTGTAATAATATTATACGAACTTGCTCGTGAGACCAAAATACCAAAATAACACCTAGAACTACGAATAAATTCTCAAAGCGAATGAACTTTCAAAATGAAACTCAAGAACACTAGAATCGCGTTTAAGCATCCAAATCATGTCAAATCAATTCCGAATTGGACCAAATTTTGCAAACAAGTTTCAAGTAGCAATATAGAACTATTCCAACTTTTAACATCAAAATCTGAACCCATTAGCTAAGAAGTCAACTTTCGGTCATACCTTGAAATTCTTTAGTTATTAAAAAATGCTAGTTTTCGGTAAAATGAGTCAAAACAAGTTAGGGACTTCCGAATTAAATTTTGGGCATACGCCCAACTCCCAAATTATGATAAGGATAAACTAGGACCATCAAAATACTGTTCCGGATCCGTTTACATAAAATATTTGCCGTGGTCAACTCAAGTTATTTCAAAGACAGGAATTCACATTTTCTTAAAATTTTCACCTAGAAATTTTCTAGAAAAAGACTCGGACTGCACACATAAATCGAGGAATGCTAAATAGGTCTCGAAATATGGAAATAACGACTAAAGCTCAAAATGACCTATCGGGTCATCACATTGTCTGCGAAAGTACATTTTAGCTTTTAAAAAGTAGGAGAGATCACATATTCCTTTTTGGAAAGAAAAATAAAAAATATTGATGATAAATAGGTTGTCTCTATTGGCAAAAATGAAAAGGTTGTTTGTATCTATATATGTTCTTCTCTCTTTCTTCTAAACTCATATATAAGTATCATTTTTTCATAAATATATGCCTCTCTCTATATACATTATATTTTTAATTCTTTTGCATATATATCATAACTTTTTATATTTTTATTTATTTATTTTTGTAATTTAAAAAAATTAAGAAAACAAAAAGAAAAGAAAAAAAAAATTAAAAGAAGGAGGAAAGATGGAGTAAATCTTTTAAGTGTCAGAATGATTTCACTATCTGCAAAGAATTTTGGCACACGAAACCAATTCAAGCTTATAAAGGAGAAATTTTATTTTATTTACTCTAAATTTTTTTACCACAACCAGACAACCACTTTCTTTCTCTTCAAGCATGTAATCTTAACAAAGTATTTTGTTCTCTTTCTCTCTTCTTTTATTATATTCATCTTCTTCTCAATCTAATTAAGTCTCTTTCACATGGCTCTTAACTCAGAACTATCTTTAGAATATTGGGCTAGTGAAAATTCTTTTCGTTCTGAAATTCCAGAAAAGGGATTATTTTTTAACAAAGAAGATAGGAGGGAAGAAATATTTATTGTGTAGACCATTGAACATTTTAAATGGAGTGAATTTATAAAACCACATGTGTCGTACAACCTCACCCTTCTTGGAGTTTCATAAATTTAGATGAGACCAACATTGTTTCTAATGTTTTAGGAAGGCTAGTAAATTTCTCTCCAACAACTATTAACAAGCTGTTCTCTTTGTCTAGTTGATGATAGTGCTACAATTAAACTTCTCAATAATCCAAATTTGAAATTGATAGAGAAATGTTTATGTCCTTATGGTACTGAGTGGAGCTATACACCAACCGGTAATAAACTCTATCTAATGATAAGAATATAAGAGAGGAGGCAAAACCATTATTTGCTTTTCTAAGTAATAGATTAATTCCAAATGGTGATTTATCTATGGTTGATATACCCAGATTATCTCTACTTTTTTCTCTTTATTATAGAGAATCTGTTGATTTTGATAAACTGATCAATTGTCGTCATGAATCTACTGTTCAAAAGTGATGGTTCCCTTCAACAATCATTCTGTTGATCCAAAAAGCTAGTATTATTCCAAGTTTAGAGTCTAGTGTTGTGGTTACCGTGAGAATGATAACACAATTAAATTTGATTATGGGACTCTAATAATACGTGATCTATTTTTATGCTGGTTCTAGAGCAGTTGATGCTATGTGAAAGTCTTAGAAACGAGATAGGAGTTAGGAATAAGACAATAACCAAATCAATAGGCTAACAATCGGGGCCTCGAGCTTGTCGATTCGGGGCCCCCGAGGCCGATTCCGATGCTCGGCTGGGAGCTATTGAAGGCAGTCAAAGAATGACAAACAGTTATAATAAAATCAACGAAGGCTCTTTATGGACAATGATGAGCAATAAATGATAAACAATAATAAAGATAATAAATGAAAGCAATAATATCAAGAGAATATGTTAGAGAGCAGAGAGAATGTTATTGTGTATTTAGTATGGAGCAACAGATGTCTACAAAATGACAAGGATCCCCTTTATATATGAGGGAAATCTCAACATAGTACAAAATAAATTAATTACATAGATATGGAGATGGGACAGCTAAATGACGCCCTGATTTGGGTTCAGAGTAGCCCACTAGACTTTGTCAGTTCTAGCCATGTGCCTTGGGTACTCCCCATATCTACCATAGCCGTGGTCAACACTGTCCCAAGGTCGAGTGCCGATGAGCCTCGAGGGAGGAAACTCGACTGTAGCCTTGTAGCCTCGAGCCCTCGAGATGATCTTCTGAGGTGCCTTGATGACGAGGAATTGTACCTTCGATTTTGCCGTATACAGATAGTCCCCGCGTTTCTTGTAGTAGAACGATAAGAAACGATTTTGACATCTAACTCTTCGAATATCCCGTGATGATGTCACACTTATGACGTAAGCCTTCGCGATAACCGGGGCATCCCATGGACTTGTCTTTTCAGCGTCACTTAATGCGCTGCCGATTCCCATTCTTCAAAGAGACAATACCGCTGTCTATTCAGTTTTTTATAACGCATTAATTGCGTCTGCCGATTCGTCTTTCAAAGGCATTGATGGCGTTGTCGGTACTATCACCCCCTATAAATAAGGGCCTTCTGGAACCATCTTTTTATCCAAGTGCCTCTCAATATCTTTCCATCTCTTTTTTCTCACCATCCTCCTCCATTACTACCCACCATGTTTGGGTTCCACGGCCATAAGGTTACATGGCAACGTTCTCATCAGCCATGCCATGGCCTTTTGCCAGGGCTTTCCCTTACCGAGCGAGATTATACTGTCTTGTCGCTGTTGTTGTTGTTATGGTTGTTGCTGCTGTCGTCGTTGGCTCGAGGTGCTGCGATAGGGGGGCCGACTTCTTCTGACTTAGGAGGACGTTTGGACTCTACACCGCTGCTCGAGAGAGCGTCCGGACTATACACCGCTGCTCATCTCCTACTCTGGCCTGGTGTGGCACTTCATCCCCTTAACTTTCCAAGGGATGAAATGGCACAACCGGCCGCTTACCTTGCATGGCACAACGTCCCAGAGGGCGGACTAGAAGCAGCAGTGCAAGTAGGGTTGGTGCTCGCCGAGTCCTCTATTTCTGGCTTCGGCGGGCTATGTCTCTTTTTTCTGCTTCTTCTGCATCACTTTCCTCTTCTTCGTCTTCCCACTTTCCTCTTCTTGATCTGCGACCTCGGAGATATTATTCTGGAGGACCGAGATGAGACCCCAAAGGAGGTGGCGGCCGAAGATATTACCGCCGAAGATGTATGCCCGAGGAGATGGTGCTCGAAGATGCTGCCGCCGGGGATGACCCTCGAGAATAGATTAGGCTTTTGTCTTTTACTATTTGTGTACCCCTTTGCTTCTTTGATTCTGTGTAAGGACCCCCGTGGGCTTTTGTAATCATATGTAAGGACCCCTCGTGGGCTTTTGTAATCAGGTGTTTATGAATACAAAGACGTTTCCCCAATTTTGTCTTTGGTGTTTGCTATGTTTCCTTTTATTTGCGCCTATGGAGACTCTGAATGAATGACTCTACCGGTTGGTGCCGATATTAAGCCCAGGTGTAAGTATTTTTCTGACCTTTGATTGTCTAACACGGTTCCTCGCGGAACCCTTTGTCTTCCCTGGACCGAGCCCGGGTTGGACTGATTAGACTCGGGTCGTCGGGACCCTGACTTCGAGTTAAATGAGACTAGGGATTCGAACCTTCAGATCGAGACTTAGTCTTTAGGCCCTGCAATAATCTTCGAGGGGGAATTCACTCGGGAGCTCGAGAATAGATACTACCTTTAGACTTTCGAGAACAGTCCCCGAGTGGGGGTTTGCTCAGACTCGAGCTATCTGGAAGCTTGTTTTGAACTTATCATAAATAGCCCTAAGGCATAGTAGATATGTCCCGGATGAGGGTTTACCCGAATTTACCCTGGGGCCAAGCCAATATGGGTGGAGTTTAAGTGCTTATTTCCTTCTTGAGAGGAGCCTTTGAGAATGGTACTATCCTGAGTTGTGTAATGATGCCAATAGCTTCTTGGAGCCTAAATTCTTTTTAATGGAGGTCCTTGAGGTCGGGTACCACCCCGGGACTTGCGAAGACATCGTTGGCTTATTGGAGCCTAACTTCTTTTTGATGGAGGTCCTCGAGGTTGGGTACCGCCTTGGGACTTGCGACGATGCCGTTGGCTTCTTGGAGCCTAAATTCTTTTTGAAGGAGGTCCTCGAGGTCGGGTACCACCTCGGGAATTGCAGCGGTACAGGGATCTTCGGTCCCAAATCATCACGTGGTGTCGCCTAATGCACGATATGGCTGCAAAGCCATCGAGGCGGTCCCGCCGGCGCAGCTTCCCGAAGTGATATCGGTCAGTGTTTTTAATCGGCCTCTGAGGTAGGTGGATCGTCACCGTTTAATCCATATATAGGGTTATTTCTGCTTTTTTGGAGGTCCCATCATTCTAAGTAGCTACCCTTCTTTTCCTGCGTTAAGCCTTTCATCATTTCAGTACCAACGTACTTGCACTAATTCCTGCTTTAGTTCTCTGATTTTGCCATCGCCATGACTATTACATCGGGGTCTGTCCAGCAGAGAGAGGAGAGCTCCGCCTCCGGTATTCGGGACCAACGAGAGAATACCTTGAAGATCACTTCTTTGATAGGAGAAGAACACCTTAGGTTAGTGAGAAAAGACTGCGGATGGGTGGAAAAGGTAGCGTTACAGATACCTTCCCCGGATGAGGGCATCACGGATCGTGTCGATGGATTTTTGAACGTGTACGTGTATCCTTTCACACTAGGCCCCCTTGATAGGGTTGTGCTCGATTTTTGTCTAAAGTATCGGGTTACCCTAGCACAGATTCATCCGTCATTTTAGCGTATAGTACTGATGATGAGGTTCTTCAAGGAGAAGTCAGGGCTTGAGTTCACGCTCAACCACCTTATCAAACTGTACTGGCATTTCCACCATTGAGGCCTGTTAACTCTACGATGCCGGTCGGCCACGCCTTTCGTTATTGATGATGAAGAAGATGGAGACCGGAAGTGGATGGGTCGATTCGTCCGAGTTCGGACTGTTGACATTATCCTATGGAGCTTATGCCATTCCCTGAGGAATGGAATTATACACGTAAGTGGTACACTTCTTGACTTCTTGGTTTTGTTTATGGCGAAGGCTGGCTTCGTAAACGTGCCTCCCTTTCCCTTTTTGCAGCAATTTCGTGGACGCCGGGCGACGTTCCTGATCTGCCTGATTGGATCCGGAAGTTGGCGACCCACTCGACCCGCGATGAGCGTAAGTGGAGAGCTTTGTCTGGGGGTAGATGGGGAGCGAAGCATCATGGTACGTGTTGCATGATTTTTCTCTTTTCCCTTTTTTCATTTGGAAGGTCGCTTTCCGTTTCTGCGTATTAATCTTGCTGTCGTAGGCATCGGAGAGCCTTCCAAGGTGAGGCCGTGTCCCTTTGGAGAAGGAGAAGGTTGCTAGCTTCTGAGCTGAAAAACGATAGCAATAGGCAAGGGATACCTTTGCATGGCAACGGTGCTCAAAGCGAGGCGAACCTGGACCGGGGGCCCGGAGTGGAAGTGTTGACTGAGCTAACTGCGCCCGTGGTTTCTGACTTTGGAAAGGCGATTTCTCCTCCGTTGTCGTCCCCTTTTTCCATCGAAGGTATTTTGAGGGGTGCCCGGAACCCGGGTTCATATGTGCCGAGCAATCGTGCCTCGGCCGGGGCCGACTTCTTTGGATCCGAGGGAGCCAAGCTAGAGGATGTATGCTCGAACTTCGAGGAAGCCCAGCGGCTCCACTATGTGGTGAGTTTTGGCACAGGTTTTCCGAGTTTCGTGCCCTCCCTTCCTTATCGTGTTTTCCTTTGCGGGCTTTTGATAAGCTTAAGTCCGAGGTGCTTTGCCATAAGGCCAGGTTTCGGAAAGCTTTGGATGAGGAGAAATCCCTTAGGCGCCTTTGCAAAGAAAGGGAAAACGAGCTGGCATACTTACAGTATGAGGCGAGTCGGAGCTCAAATTATGAGAGCTATTTGAAGGGGCAGGTAGTTTTTTGTTCCGATCGAGCGTGTGCTCTTTCTTCTAGCTCTTGAGGCTAATGTTTTATTTATTTCAGTTGCAGAAGAAAGAGTATGACGAGTTAAAGGCCCAGGCGGACGCTCAGGCTTCGGTGAAGAAGGTTGCTCTAGACAAGGTTTCTGCCCTTGAGGTTCAAATTCACTTAGCTCGTGATCATAGCTCGGCTAGAACAGATATGATTGCGAAGCTCGAGTCTGAGCTTTGGAAGATAAAAGCCGAGGTTGTGGATGCCCAAGCTGAAGCCGCAATGAGCCGAACTAAAGCCGACCAGAAAGTGGCGGTCTGTTTGAAGGACGCTGCCGATGCTCAAGCTGAGCTGAGAAAGGCCCTCGACCGTGAAGACAAGATCAAGGAATATGCTCATTGTAAGTCTCGGAGGTCCGTGCTCGGGGATTTGTCCTCTCGGAAGAGTTGGCGAGAGCGAGGGCGGACGAGATGCTCGGTTACTTCTGTCCGGCACGGATGATAGCGAAGATGAGGCCGATGGGCCATATCCCCCTAGGAGGACATAAATTTTGCTTTTGGTCCAGTATAAAGCACGTTTGTAGATGGAGCCTATGTTTTTTCGTATGTATGTATAAAGAAGAAACTTTGCGGTTTTGTTTTTCCTGCATTTCTTTTCGCCTTGATTTTAGTTAGGTGAACTGATCTTTGAGCTGAGAGGAATCCTTAGATTCGTGGTATGGCCCTGGGGCTCATTAGGCTGGTCCGTGGGCTCCTACGCGCTTGGTCGATGCGACCTTTTGGTATAAGCTGGCGACAACGGTTCTTACGCTTTGCTCTTGGGCAAATTTAGTTAACTGTTTTGAGTTCGGTTTTTGAGTCGGGTTTCAACTCGAGCTCATTCGACCCTCAAGTTTTGAATTCAAAGCTGGCCTTTAGGCTCTTACATGTTGGGTCGGTACGACCTTTTACATGGGCTGGCAACAATGGCTCTTACGCTTTTGTTCTTAGGCATTCTAGTTAACTGTTTTGGGTTCAATCTCCGAATCGGTCTATGACTCGAGCTCATTCGACCCTCAAGTTTTTGATTTGTGTGGGCTGGTGACAATGGCTCTTACGCCTTGGGTCGAAGCGACCTTTTATGTGGGCGGGCGACAATGGCTCTTATGCGTTGGGTCGATGCGACCTTTTATAGGCTTTGGTTTTCCCTTGTTAAGGAACTTTTTGAAATAATTTTTTCCTGACTCTTCGACGGTTCCATAAAAAACCTCGATTACGAGTCGTTATGTGGCGATGATCGAGCACCTCAGGAGGTTTGGCTCGGAGGCTGAGTATCTCGATACTTGTAAGTTGGAGCTGACATGGTCGAAGCTCTTTTTGCCTATGTCGAGGGTAGCCTATTTAACCGGTTCTTTTCAAAGTAGATTCGAAGTAATTGAAGGCCTGTGATTTTGTAACGACGGTTCGGCGTCCCCGAGTCGCGTTAGTTTGGCTGGTACAACCTTATGACCGTAGTCATTTGTGCTTGGCCAGAGCCGTTTTTGATGTCGAGTGAAGTAGTTTAGGCGTCTGTATCGAGGGTATGCCTTTTAGGGGTCTTACAAGTTCGATATTTAGCCTAAACTTTGAGATCGGGTTTATCCCTTTAGCAAGGTCTTACAAAATTTTCATGCCTTTGAGGTCTTACAGTTTTTTAGATACTTGGTACAAGTATGGTTCATGCCTTTCTTAAGGTATTACAGATATTGCCACTTGTACAAGTGCGATTCATGCCTTGCTTGAGGTCTTACGGATACTGTTGTTTCCTTATGTAGGTCTTACGAGACCGAGCCCGCCCGCTTGGGGTCCTATGGCCTTGGGTTTTAATGAGCACTGATTGGCGACAGTCCCCGAGTCCTCGAAGGTATCCCGACTCGGGAGCTGTTACTCGTAAATTCGGTATTGCCTCATTGAGGGCTTACGATTTTAGAGATTATAACCCTGAGGTCGTGCGTTTTTGAGGTTTTGACGCTAGTCCCCGAGTGTTTGGGACACTTTTGGCTTTGGAGATGTTTCGTGATTTTGCCTCGTTGAGGGCTTATGTGTTTGGAGTTCCGATTCGGGGATTGCTCAAGTGTTGAATTGTTGACGCCAGTCCCCGAGTACTCGGGGCGTTTTTGTCAGAGGAGTCATCCTTGCGAAAATGCCGAGTTTGTTTTGGAACGTGAGATGCTTTGATAAAATATGTTCTTCGATTACTTGGTACAAGTATACACGTTTTCGCTGTTGGGAGCCCGGCTATACGAACACGGTTCGTTCGACCGTTTGTCCCGGTACATCGTTTTCCTATTGGGACCCCATTCGGCGTTCCTTGGCTTTTCCGAGCGGTTGGCATTCCGGAGGGGGATGCCCACCAGTATTCAGGGTTGGTTGCAAAAGAAGCCTTGAATACTTGTTGAGTCTTCCTTAGATAGCATCTGGGTGTTGCCTCGTTAAAAACCTTGCCGGTAAAACCCTTTTTGGGATAAAAAACCCGGTCAAAGGAAAAGAGTGCAACGAATGCTTTAATACCTTAAGGTCTTCGAGCTTGGTTTTAGCATTTCGACTACCTCGGTCGGATTCCTGCATAAAGGTCAAAATGGAGTATATACTAAAATATAAAGGGAGATGGCCATACCTCAGCGCGGAATGTGCTGGTGATGTTTCGAGGTCCGATATGTTATAGTCGCTTGTGATGAGGACACGGTATGGTCCTATGATTCGTTCAATCGGGCTTAACCGAAGATGTAGTTTGATTATACTTTGGCTCCTTTGAAGGCGAAGGTGCTGGTGTCGGGGACACGTTATGTACATTCCCTCGACGCATGCTGCTCCCCGTAGACGGTTTTAATCCCACCCTTTGTCGGGAATTTCATCATTTGATGGAAGGTGGACGGTACTGCTCTCATGCAGTGTATCCATGGCCTTCCGAGCAAGGCGTTGTATCTCATGTCTCCTTCGATGACATGGAATTTTGCGTTTTGGGTTGTGTCAGCCACATTGACTAGGGGGGTGATTTCCCGTTTTGTTGTTTCACTCGCCATGTTGAATCCGTTGAGGACTCGAAAGGCGGGTATGATTTGGTCGAGCAGTTCGAGCTGCTCTACAACCCTTGACCTGATAATGTTTGCCGAGCTACTTGGATCCACAAGTACACGTTTAATTTGAAATGTATTTACAAGGAAAGAGATTACCAGTGCGTCGTTGTGAGGCTGAGATAAGGTCTCGATGTCCTCGTCGCTGAATGTAAGGGCATCCTCGGGTATGTAACCAAGGGTTCGCTTTTCTCTGGTGATGGATATTTTTGTCCTTCTCATCACGGGTTCCTGTGGGGCATCGACGCCTCCCAAGATGACATATTGCGGCTCATTTGTTTCGTTCTTCTTGGCCGCCTCTATTTCTCGGAACTGATTTTTGGTCCGATCGCTTAGGAATTCTCGGAGATGACCTTTATTGAGTAACCTGACTACTCTTTCTCGAAGCTGGTAGCAAACCTCGGTCCTGTGGCCGTGTGTGTTGTGAAATTCACACACTAAGTTATGAGTCTGTTGCGAAGGATCCGATTGCACAGGCCTGCGCCACTTGGCGTCTCTGATTTTGCTGATGGCGAAGATGATGTCTGATACATCGACGTTGAAGTTGTATTCTGACAAGCGAGGTGCCTCCTTTGGCCCTGTTTGCCTATCAAATCCGGCTCTGTTGATGAGTCCCCGAGGATTCTGTCCTCGGTCCATCCTTCGATCGTTGCGGTGTACGACTGGTACCTTTCTTTGTTTGGTTTTGGATCCTTTGCCAGAAGCCTGCTTGGGTATACTGATACCGAGGAGGCCCCCAGCTGGTCGTCCTCGACCCTGATTTTTGACTGGTATCGGTTATGAACATCCAACCAAGTCACGGCCGGGTACTCGACTAGGTTCTGCTTCAGCTGTTTCGAAGCCAGCGAGCTTCGTTCTTTCAAACCTTGAGTGAAGGCCTGTACCGCCCAATCGTCGGAGACTAGTAGTAGATCTATTCGTTCCATCTGAAAGCGAGATACGAACTCTCGCAGCATCTCATTATCCCTCTGCTTAATCTTGAAGACGTCGGATTTCCTTGTTGCTACTTTGATGGCACCAGCATGTGCCCTAATGAAAGAATCCGCCAACATGGCAAATGAGTCTATTGAGTTTGGGGCCAGGTTGTGATACCACATCATTGCCCCTTTAGAAAGTGTTTCCCCGAACTTCTTCAGTAGGACAGACTCGATCTCGTCATCCTTTAGGTCGTTTCCATTCACTGTACAAATGTAAGCGATAACGTGCTCATTGGGATCCGAGGTACCGTTATTTACTCTAAATTTTTTACCACAACCAGACAACCACTTTCTTTCTCTTCAACCATGTAATCTTAACAAAGTGTTTTGTTCTCTTTCTCTCTTCTTTTATTATATTCATCTTCTTCTCTATCTAATTAAGTCTCTTTCACATGGCTTTTAACTCAGAACTATCTTTAGAATATTGGGCTAGTGAAAATTCTTTTCGTTCTGAAATTCCAGAAAAGGGATTATTTTTTAACAAAGAAGATAGGAGGGAAGAAATATTTATTGTGTAGACCATTGAAAATTTTAAATGGAGTGAATTTACAAAACCACATGTGTCGTACAACCTCACCCTTCTTGGAGTTATATAAAAATTTAGATGAGACCAACAATGTTTCTAATGTTTTAGGAAGGCCAGTAAATTTCTCTCCAACAACTATTAACAAGTTGTTCTCTTTGTCTACAGTTGATGATAGTGCTACAATTAAATTTCTCGATAATCCAGATTTGAAATTGATAGAGAAATGTTTATGTCCTTATGGTACTGATTGGAGCTATACACCAACCGGTAATAAACTCTATCTAATGATAAGAATATAAGAGAGGAGGCAAAGCCATTATTTGCTTTTCTAAGTAATAGATTAATTCCAAATGGTGATTTATCTATGGTTGATATACCTAGATTATCTCTACTCTTTGCCCTTTACTATAGAGAATCTGTTGATTTTGATAAACTGATCAATTGTCGTCATGAATCTACTGTTCAAAAGTGGTGGTTCCCTTCAACAATCACTCTGTTGATCAAAAAAGCTAGTATTATTCCAAGTTTAGAGTCTAGTGTTGTGTTTACCGTGAAAATGGTAACACAATTAAATTTGATTATGGGACTCTAAAAATACGTGATCTATTTTTATGCTGGTTGTAGAGCAGTTGATGCTATGTGAAAGACTTAGAAACGATATAGGAGTTAGGAATAAGACAATAACCAAATCGATAGGCTAACAATCGGGGCCTTGAGCTTGTCGATTCGGGGGCCCCGAGGTCGATTCCGATGCTCGGCTGGGAGCTATCGAAGGCAGTCGAAGAATGACAAACAGTTATAATAAAATCAACGAAGGCTCTTTATGGACAATGATGAGCAATAAATGATGAACAATAATGAAGATAATAAATGAAAGCAATAATATCAAGAGAATGTGTTAGAGAGCAGAGAGAATATTCTTGTGTATTTAGTATGGAGCAACAGATGTCTACAAAAAGACAAGGATCCCCTTTATATATGAGGAAAATCTCAACATAGTACAAAATACATTAATTACATAGATATTGAGATGGGACAACTAAATGACGCCCTGATTTGGGTTCAGAGTAGCCCACTAGACTTTGTCAGTCCTAGCCATGTGCCTTGGGTACTCCCTATTTCTACCATAGCCGTGGTCAACACTGTCCCAAGGTCAAGTGTCGATGAGCCTCGAGGGAGGAAACTCGACTGTATCCTTGTAGCCTCGAGCCCTCGAGATGATCTTCTGAGGTGCCTTGATGCCGAGGAATTGGACCCTCCGATTTTACCGTATACATGTTGAATCTAAACAATTCATAAGTAAGAAATTATGGAAAAAATGTGGAGAGATTGAAGGGCCAAGAAATAGAAAAAGTTATGAGATAATTTTGCAAGCTATGGAAAAAAATACTGTTGGGAGTTGCTGAATTAGAAACAATGGTGGCAACAATAATAATGGTACAATTTGAGAAAATACAAATAAATTTAGAAGAAAAATTGATGGTGGAAATTGATGAAATAAAAAAATAGTGGCTGGAAAAGTTTAATTAAAAAGAACAAATGGAATTGCCAACCCATTTTTCATGTGATATGACTACAAATTTGGGTTACACTAATCCATCAATGGATTTTTTATCACCTAATTTTGATGACCCATCTACCAGTTCTTTCCCTGATTTCTTATTTGATGATGACTTCATAGATATCTCACAAATTGTACACCATCTTTACCAAATCTCCCATCATTACCAGTTGTTTTTTCGGATGTGAATGATTTTACTACTGGTGTATCTCATTACATGGAACTAAATTTGGAGAAAAAGGGAAAGCGACCATGAGATAGGGTTGGAGAAGGCAATGAATAAATGAATGATGGAAGTGAAAGCATTTTCATCCGGAGGATGCGTCTAAGATGGGGGAAGTTTTTGTTGTGTCTCAACTTTTTGCTAAGTTACTGCCTACGAACCATTTCTATGGTTTGCTTGGTCTTGTCCTCTATGCCACTGTGTACATATGTAAGAATAATTTGGATGACTACTTTTGCTAACTTTTATGGTATGGGGGACCAAATAAACAATATGTGAATATATGACTCTTTCCTTTTGTATTAATGTTGGTTTTCACTTTATCTTACTAATGTTGTTCATTTTGTTGAGAAACATGCAATGTGAAAAGAGTTAGACGTTATGATTCTTTGAGAGAGAAAGACTACCCTCTCTCTAACTTCCACTAACTCATCTTACCCCAAAATGCTCACAAGCCCACCTCCGGCAACCGACCCCACACTTACAAATACCACCGGAACCCCCTGATATTTCCCTTGTCCCCCGCCTACGGGATATGAAAGAGGATATGCCCCAAAAGAATTCCTTTAAGAAAATCCTCCTTGAGGCAAATCAATTCTCATCTACCTTGTACCAACTACCGCACCAATCACCCTCTATTCCCTTATTTGAACTAAACGCCAGAAATATTCCGATCCCACTAACGAATGAAGATAAAATCAGACTTTACCAACCTTGGAAAATTCCCTAATTATCAAATTTTTTGGGCGGAAAATTTCACACCAAGTGTTGCGAGCAAAACTGGCACACTTATGGAAACCAATAGAACCCCTTAACCTCATCGATTTGGGCTGGAATTTCTTTATAGTCAAATTCAATCTCGAAGAGAGCATGATTAGGATCTTGACAGAGGGCCCATGGTTTGTAGCGGGATATTTCTTATCGATTCACCGATGGGAACCAAATTTCATCCCAACAGAGTCTAAGATAACTATAATAGCTGTGTGGATCAGGCTACCCTAGTTGGCGAGGAATTCTACAATAAGGCCATTCTTGAACAAGTTAGCAATAGAATCGGAAAACCCCTCAAGATCGACACGTGGACCTCCTCCACCCTAAGGGGCAGGTACGCAAGGATATGTGTTCAAGTGCCATTGGAAATCCCAGTCACCACTACAGTAACCATAGGTACCCACACCTAGTCCATACTATATGAGGGGGAGGGGATTCTTTGCAAGGCCTGTGGGAGGATTAGGCATATAATTAGGTGTTGTTCCTTTAACACTAAACCCTTGATCTAAACTTATAACCGACCCCCACATAAATACCCCCCATAAGATAAGAAACAATTCAGAACAGAGATGGCCCGTGGAAAACCGTCCCTTTCCGAAACACAAGTAGCTACAATGGTTATATAAGGGAACAGTGGTGGCGGCTACCCAAATGCAGGTAAAGCAATTCAATCCGGTGTCAGGTACGTTTCTTGACCTGAACCACAGGACTGCAATGGCTCCTCAAATTTTAGCCGCATTGAAAATGACCCAGTGAGTCAGTTGGCCCAAGTGGGGCCATCTATTGACCCAGAATGGCTAGATACTTCCCTAAGGGCCTCTCCAGCCCAAAAGAAAATTAGCCCAAATCATCAATTGGGCACGAGTAGCCTACGTGACCCATTACATGCCAAGCTTACTGGCCATAAAAAGCACCTACCTAAGACACCAATAAAAGATGCCTATTTGGGCATAATGTCTGTCACCCTAACCCGCAAATTTGATATCAACAAAGGGGAAGAAGATACCTTAAGTGGACTTCTAGCTGTACCCCCTAAATCGGGTATTCTTACACAAAATAAAAATACACCAGTCTCTCAAAGATATAAGCTGACACCCCATTCCTACTTGTCAGTGGGCCAACCCACCCCCAGGGACCTAAACATTGTTCCCACTACACTCACACATATAACCTACCCCCTTTGTCTCTCCCCTCCGACTGTGCCACCCCATGTACAGGTACTCGGTTACCTACTTCACATCAATCTCCCATAGTCAAGAAACTATACATGGTTGTCGAAATGGCTGCTCAAGATGAACATGGTGGGACGGCAGAAGCCATCTATTCTGGCAAAGAGAAGATACAAATCTCACATTTCTATGGTTGCCTTCAGGACATTGCTCGATATTGAGTGCTCGGTACATTTTTTTCTGGAGTAACTTAGGTAGGAACCATCCTCTAAGTCCTTTATATTTTATCGTCGGCCACTTTTTCTCATACACCCATTGATGAGGTTCTTCTATTCATGAATTACTTTGAGGTGTTTATTGGGCATTTGGAAGCTCAGTTCTGTAATTGGCGATTTAGTTAGTATTTGATATAGCTCATTCGAAAAAAAACCCAGTGAGAAGACCTTGCTTGTCAATCTTCCAAGATTGACTGCTCAAGCAAGATCTTCAGACACACCTCCCAATGAATCACTCATGGATTATAGTTATAGTCCCAATAATATGACTCATTCCTCCCAACCCCTTTCTTGTAGATTCAACGAGGCTAAGTTCAGTAATGGAGAACTCGAACTCAAACACCCAACCCCTAATCACCAACCCACTAACACTCTCCTCCACCCCACTACCACCAGAACACACGCCAGACTCGTGGCTGGAGCTGGCACTACAAGGGACCAGTCGAAAATTGCAGTTGATGGTGGGGTCAGTCCCTATGAAAATCACAGTCCAGGACCTTCGATACTTAGTGAGACTAGCCACACAGCTACTCCATCAAGGCTTGGTAAACTTTGGACATCAACTGTGGATGTCCACCCTGCTTCAGGCACAATACATGGGGATACATCAACCATTGTCTGTGGAGGAGAACAACAATCTAATGGGCCACCTGTGCCAGTCTATGCCTTTCTTTCCTCCGATGAATATGGAGACTCCAACCCCATCATCCAACTTCTCCCTGTGGCCACCAATAGTCCCAGTACCCCCATCATCTTGTAGGGGTGGGCATCGGTCGGTTTAGTTCGGTTATAAATATTATCGATTTAGCATATCGGTTATCGGTTTACAAATTTGATAAATTGATAACCGAACCAATAAGATATCGGTTATCGATTAATCAGTTATCGATCATTATCGGTTCGATTATCAATTTACCCGATAAGATAACTCAATCTAGAGTTAAGCAAAAAGGAGAAGACAATTCACTGGAGTAGCAAAAAAGAGAAGAATTCACATATAGTGTACTACCTATTTCTGTGTTCTGTCCGGTAGCCACAACTGGAATAGTACTATTTCTTTAACAACAGTTGTCCAAATACATTAATAATAATACAAAGAAGTGGCAATTTCACCTTAAAATTAACAAGTCCAAACATATAGTACTAACAATACAAGATAAACTGGATGTTGTTTGTCAAATGCTTAACCTGAAAAAAGAAACCATAGAGCAAAACCTTGATCTGTGCATGGGCAATACTAACACAGAAATGAAAAACACCTAGAAGGCAAGAAAATGTTGTCCTGTTGTCAAAGCTCAGCGTACTGTACAGAAAAATAATGTTCAAAAATATACCTGAAACTGACAAAGATCATCGAATGAGAATTGATAAGTGCGAACAGAAATTTGTAGTAGTTATAGGCTGCAGAACGTGAGCTCACAAAATTAAGAAATGAAAATAAAAAAATGAAGAATCATTAACCGTAAAAAATACCAATATGAAGATGAATTCTGTTATAAAATTAAAAGCCTAATGTATAAGACTAAAGACTTACGCTAGGTGTAACTAGTAAGGTCTATGAAGAATGAAGATGAAGCAACTG
This sequence comes from Nicotiana attenuata, assembly GCF_001879085.1. Taxonomy (NCBI): domain Eukaryota; kingdom Viridiplantae; phylum Streptophyta; class Magnoliopsida; order Solanales; family Solanaceae; genus Nicotiana; species Nicotiana attenuata. Next base: position 220,613 of record NW_017671979.1, read on the forward strand.
AAGAGTGCGACTGAGAAAGAATAGGAGAGAATGAACTGAAGCCCTAGAATATGTATATACTTATAGGTAAAGTCATAATTTTATTAATTCTTATTGGGTTATCAGTTAACCCATTGACAAAATTGGCAACCCGAGGACCGAACCGATAACCCAATAGTGAAAAAATTCTAAACTCGTTATCGAACTATTAACCCAGTAACCCAATACCGGTGAACCAATAAACAATTAACGGTTCAGATTTTTTTTTTTCCCGATATATGCCCAGCCCTATCATCTTGTCCACTATCTCTCATCAACCAGCTGAGTAACAGACTCAACAACACACTGGGTTACCTCAGGGAATCCAATGTGGACTTGGAAAATGTCATAGAAAAGCTAGGGGTCCCAAAAACAAAAGTATTCTTCATGCAAAAGCCATTGGAAATAGAGTTCAAAGAGACCTTGGGGGAAATGCTTATTTCTCTGTGCACCAGAAAGCTAACAAGTTGCTCATTAGATCTCCGAGTGCCCTTATCTCAAGACTCAGGGAACTCGGCAGTATCCCTAAATCCCATCCTAGGTGTGATGAAGCCAACCCTTGTGGCCAAGGGGAAGGGAACCAAGAGGAAGGACCCTACTCAAAATTCATTATTAATGAACTTCATAGTATAGAATGCTAGGGTGCTAATAGTGTTGAGTTCCTTAGGCACTGTGCCTCCATGGTTAAGCTTCACAACCGTGCTCTGCTAGTCCTGCTTGAAACTAGGATGGCAGACCACAGATACCTCACTACTGAACTCCAGTTTGATTCTCAATTCCAAACCCCCTCTATTGGCCAGTCTGGGGCATTGTGCTAATGTGGAAGGAGGATTTACTAAAGCTGGAGGAGGTGTCCACCTAATCAAGGGATCCATGTCATGGTATAGGTAATTCCATTTTCCACTAAATGGCTATTTTCTGCAATTTATGCTAGTAGTTACTTAGCTGATAGGACTAGACTTTGGGAGCTCCTAGAAGACTTAACTTCTGTTTATAGGGGCAGCTGGCTAGTTGGAGGGGACTTTAATAAAATTCTAAAAGCTAGAGATAAGTTAGGAGGTAGTTGTTTAAACTTCAATAGGAGTAATAGATTCTGGGAGTGTCTCAATCAATGTAAGCTAGTGGACTAGGATTCAAGGGCTCCAAATATACCTGGACCAATAAAAGATATACTAGGAGGCAGGACCTGATCCTGGAAATACTGGATAGATGTCTTGCTACTGATATTTGGATAGAACTTTTCCATGAAACCACTGTCATCCACCTACCTAGGACTCATTTTGATCACTGCACTAAACTCCTCAATCTCCTAAGAAACCACCACAATACACACAACATACCTTTTAGATTTGAATCTATGTGGTGTAACCACCCTGATTTCCTGCCCATTGTGCAGCAAAGTTTCTCCCCTGAGTATAACATCCATAAGGCTACTGAAATCTTCAAAAGTAGGGCAACCATCTAGAATAAACATGTGTTTGGCAACATATTCCACAAGAAAAAGCATACCCTTGCTAGATTAAATGGTATTCAAAGATCCAATAGCTACCCCTTTATAACCTTTCTCCAGAGTCTAGTAGCTAATCTTCAGCAAGAGTTTAATGTTATCCTTAAGAATGAAGATGAATTCTGAAAGCTCAAATCTAGAGTTAACTGGCTGAGTGAAGGGGATGCCAACACAAGGTTTTTCCACACCTTAACCATTAATAGGAGAATGAGGAACATAATCCTTTGTTTAAATGATGAAGTGAGAAACATAATCCAAGAATCCCAACTCATCAAAGAAGCCATCATTAAGTATTTCTCCCACATCTTCACCACTGAACACTTTTAACCCAGTAGGACACCCTCCTATAGTGATTATAGACCCCATTTCATTGATAATAGAGCCAGGCTAGCTTTGGATTCCTCTCTAAGGCTGTCTGAGATTAGTTGTTCCTTAAACTCCTTTAAGCCCATGAAGGCTCTTGGTCCTGATGGGCTTCATCCTATCTCTTACCAGAAACATTGTCATATCCTGGCCAACCAGATAAATAACTATTGCATGACAGTGTTTTCATCTAGCACCATGCCCTATGAGGTTAACAGAACCTACCTTTGCCTTATCCCCAAATGTCCTAATACTGCTATGCTGAGAAACTTCAGACCTATAGGATTGTGCAACACCATGTGCAAGCTCATTGCCAAACTTATTATTAACAGGATCAAACCTATCCTTAATACTATCATCGGCCCTACTCAAGCCAACTTACTCTCCAATAGAAGGGCTACTTATAATGCCATTGTGGTTTAGGAATACATTAACCACTTTTAGAGGATGAAAGGGAAAAATGCTAACATGATCTTAAAAGTAGACTTTGAGAAAGCATTTGATAGGTTGGAATGGTCCTTCATCACGGAGTCCCTACTCTTCTTCAATTTCCCTAACAGACTAATCCCTTTGATTATGTCTTGCATCACTACCAGTCCCATCTTTGTTCTTGTTATTGGTGACAAGACCAAATTCTTCAACCCAACTAGGGGCATTAGATAGGGGGCCCCATCTCCCCTACATTTTCATCATTTGCATGGAAAGGCTCTCTAGAAACATAGATGAGGTTGTTAGAAACAACTCTTGGTTTCCTATCAGCATCAACAGGAGTGGTCCCAAGATCTTTCACTTGTTTTTTGCAGATGATCTCACTTTATTCGCTACGGCCAAAAATAAGAACTTCCATACTATCTTAACAGCACTAGGGGAGTTCAATAATGCATCTGGCCAGAGGGTCAACTTCTTAAAATCAGAGGTTTTTTTCAGTGCCAACTATAGAGAGCATTGGGCCAATCACTGCAGCTCAATCTTGGGCATTAATATTGGCTTAGTTTTTGGCAAATAACTTGGCTTTCCCATCTTCCACAAAAGACCCACAAGTAGTGACTTCCAATTCATCTTAGATAACCTTAACACCAAGCTGGCTGGTTGGAAAACAAGGTCCTCAATATGGTTGGCCGTACTACTCTAGCTAAAGCTAGCCTGAGTAGCATTCCCAGCCATGTCATGCAGTACATCAAGCTGCCCTCTAAAATAAATAGACAAATTGATAAAATTCAAAGGGATTTTATATGGGGCACTACTGCTAAAAAGAGAAAGCTCCATATGGTTAATTGGGAAACCATTACAAGGCCTAAGAACAGGGGGGCTTGGGGATGCAACAAGCTAATATGAAGAAAAAAACTTTCCATGCTAGCTTAGCATGGAGAATGTACAATACCACCAGCTCCATCTGGGCTAGTGTGCTCATGGGTAAGCACTGTAATGGAGCTGGCTGGAGAGGTAGGCCCAAGACTAGAATCTGGAAGTGCATTCAAGAGGGTTGGGGAATTTGTACTAAGGCCTCCAGATTTCCCTCTAGATCAGAGGCAATCTCCTCCGATGCAGTGATCACAAGTACTATTTCTGTCTGCCATAGGGATGCCTAGGTATTTATTTGATTTAGGGTTTACTTACTCCTATGTTTCTTCTCTATTTGCTCCTTATCTAGATGCACCTCATGAGTCATTGGGTGTTTCTGTATATGTGTCCATGCCAGTGGGTGATTCTGTTGTGGTGGATTGGGTTTACCGATCTTGTGTGGTGACTTTCTATGGATATGAGACCAGAGTGGATCTTCGATTGCTCGATATGGTTGATTTTGAGGTTATCTTCGGCATTGATTGGTTGTCCCCATACCATGCCATTCTTGATTTCTATGCCAAGATTGTTACCTTGGCGATTTATGAGTTGCCCAAATTAGAGTGGAGGGGTTTGTCTGTCGGTACTTCCAACTGGGTTATTTCTTTCTTGAAGGCTCGACGTATGGTTGAGAAGAGTTGTTTGGCTTACTTGGCCTTTATTTGGGATACTACTGCAGAGATGATAACTGTGATTTTAACACGTTTTATGCCCATACTTGCCTATGCCTTATGTATGAATTGTCATGAAATAGACTCAGAATGCTTACAAAGTGCGCTTGATTGCAGGTTTGAGCGACAAGATGACGAAAGTCAAGAACCAGCTCGAAACGGAGTAAAACCTGCTCAAGTATCAAAAATCATTGAAGTAGGGACAGGAGGACCTAGCGCGGACCGCACTGATTTGTTGCGCCGCCACGCTAGGAGATTCAGAGAGCACCCATTTCAGGAGTCTCCAAGCGCGGTCAGCGCTCATTTCTACGCGGTCAGCGTTGGTGTCTACACGGTCGCGCTTCAATGTTGTGCGGTCCGTGCTCATTAGCCTGTGCGGCCGCGCTACTTCTTTGTGCGGTCCGCGTCCCCAGTTCCAGAAGTGAATGATAGAAGGCCAAGATCCCTACGCGGTCGCGCTGCATTTATGCGCGGTCCGCGCCAGCCCCGCAGGGGTATTTTTGTTCGATTTTTCTGGCATAGTAATAATAGAATATTTTATTATTTCTAGGTTAAGTTTTAGACATCAGAGAGCAGCAGCACTCGTGAGATTCAAGTTTTAGCCTATTTTGGGCATTTTAACCTTGTTTTAACGTGAATTCGTGTAGATTAACTTCCTAGTTAATTATTATGTTGATTTTATCTACTTCTTCTTTAATTTCTGTTGCTATTATGGCTAGCTAAACCCATTAGCTAGGGTTGTGGCTCAACCCTAGTGTGGGTAATTAATGGGTGTGATGGTTTAGTGCTTGAATGATGTTGGGTGTTTGATATTTGGGTTGATTTTATGTTTTAACTAGGATTTGGTGGTTGCAAACACTAAGTCTAGCTTAGTGAGTCTTGACTCTTCTTGAGAAAGAGTGTCTATGACTCCAAAGTTAACCCAACAAGGAATTGGGATGGACCCATGAGAATGGTAGTCCCAATTAACGGGTAAGACCTCGAGAGAGTGATTACCCAACTTGAACCCTAAGTTGCTTGGTTTGTTAGCCTACCCAATTGGTCTCGAGAGAGTCAATTGGGCAAAATCACTCTTTCTACCGAGAGGTGTGAGAGTGAGTGCTATCGTGCAATGGTTATATCATAAGCCCCATAATCATCATTCTCGTATTAGGAATCTTGACCCATTAGTTGACCACCTAGGTAATGTCACGACCTTAGTGCCTTTCTCTATCTTGCATACAATCTAGATTAAATCTCTTCGCATAATTTAGTTATAATTAGTAGTTCTTAAATTGTAGTTGATAATCACAAAAATCCAAAAATGATAGAAGATCAATTAGAAGCAAGCACGCAATTCTAGGCTAAACAAATATCCAACTCCCTTTCTAGCTCCCTGTGGAAATTGACCCCGATACCACTATTGGGTAAAAGTATTAGCGCCCACTCTTCCTAAGGTTGAGTCCGCTGCGACCTAATCACTTTTTGGCGCCGTTGCCGGGGAGCTTACGGTGTTGACTATTTGTGTAGCTAGTTTTGTGTTTTGCTTCTCTTTCCTTCTTTTTACTAATTTTGTTTGTGCTGATCCATCAGGTACACATGGCTCTAAACGGAAATGACCCTCTTGGCAATGCCTTGGCAGGGGAGGAGGTTGAAGATGTTGAGCAAGATGAGCTTCCGGTACCTCAAGTACCACGGCGAGGTCGAAATGCCAATGCTAATGTACATGACAACAATCCTATTCCAGACCCTCCTCCGCCACCGCCAAGAGCGGTCCCAAGAGTTCTTCCTAATCAAGGGTACGCAAGTGCCATCGTTCCTCCCCGAATCCGGGCGGGGAACTTTCAAATCACAAATGTCATGTTGACTTTGCTCGAGCAAAGGGGATATTTTACGGGCGCCTCCGACCAAAATGCATACAAGCACTTGAAGGGGTTCGTAGATACTTGCTGGGGCAGCAAACAAACAAACGTGTCAGAGGATGCGTTGAGATTGAGGCTTTTCCCGTTTTCTCTTCGGGGCATAGCGTTGGACTGGTTAGAAAGGTTACCAAATCATTCTATCACCACATGGGATGAATTGGCGGACAAATTTATTGCCAAGTTCTTTTCTCCAAGTCATATGGCGGCTCTTCGGGATGAGATTCTAGCCTTTAAGCAAATGCCAACGGAACCATTGCATGAGATCTGGGAGCGATATAGAACAATGGTGAACCACACCACACAGAGAGAGATCCCGGCCCGCAAGACATCAAGCCATTTGTCAAGAATGCGGTAGTGGGAAATGATCTTTTCACTTGTCACCATTGTTCATAGCTTCTATTAGTCCAGTACACACTCTCCAACCCGTAACTGTCCTGAGTAGGAATCAACTCATTGTTGGCATTGGCACATACCGTCATTCCCACCCTTCTTTTGGCACACATTGGACCGGAGAGGTCCATGAAACTGTCCGAATCGGGTCAACCCACACCGGCGTCAAGCCACCTTGATAAACCTCCTTCTTTACCACTTCTTGCATCACCTCATTGGAGTCTCACTTTGATGTTCAAGAGAAGGCACGTTGCATCCTTCTCCAAAAATGATTCTTTATGCATGCAAAAGGCGGGGCTTATCCCCCCTGAATGTCTGCCAAAAGTCCATCCTATTGCCCTTTTTCTGCTTTGGAGCACCTCCACAGTGGCCTCAACCTGCAAGTTAGTAATAGGCAAGAAGAAAGCATAACTGGAAGAGTTAGAATTAAGAGCCTTAAGAATTTCATACCTGAGGTGTGGAGGAAGTGGTTCAACTGTCCACACCGGTTGGCTCCTCATTGATGGCTTGGTTGGCGGAGTTTTCGCCGATTTCAAGATCCAAAGATATTTCCTAGGCTCATATGAAATATGAACCCATTCCATGCAAATGCATTCACGGCACGGTCCACTCTTTTTTTTAACCAGGCATCAATCATGCCCTATCCATGTTAAGAAGCCAACGGCTTCAAGAGGATCTTCAACATTGAATCAAGGCACTTGTGTCATCCACTATCACCGTCTGACAAATTCCACAAAATTGAACACATACTCCTTCTATTGGGTTTGCCTCAATTGATTTGCACATATGAAATACTACCTTCTATCTCCCACGCGGACCTGTTACTCCCTGCCTTCCACGTCAAACCAATGCCTTCCCCGTAGCTAGGAAAAGGCTCTTCCAGAAATGATAGCCACTTCGAAGTCCACTCGCAATCCAAAATATGAAAAGTCAGGCCAGCCAATATGAATTTACCACCACCCCGGAAAGCACATCATCGATTATACCTAGAGGCCGTCTTCATTGACCGGGGTCCGCCATTTGAAGTCTCATGGAGTTGGCCTTAGGCTTACCCAATTCCCAAGTCTTGAAAGAGTGAGTACGGCAGTCAGCATTAATTTGCTACGCCCCCAAAGTTCACATTAGGCCTTAGACAAAGTCCGCACTTCCCGATAAGTGCAAGGATTAGTGAAAAGCTCCAGGGTCCTCAGTTCGGGGCCATAGAATGGCACAATCGCACTAACTTGGGTGCGTCAGTCTTTATTGTTTCACACATCTCCATAGAACGCTTTTTGGTGGACTAAATCCTTCATTAAATTTGCATACCCAGCACTTTTTTTCAAGTGCCCTCACTAAAGGGACATTTGATTGTAAGGGTCTTCATCATGTCTATGAATTTCTTGAACTGATTATCGCTCTTTTTGCTTTGCTAAACCGCTGAGGATAATGGTGGAGGTGGTCTAGGCAAGGTCCTTTACCTGAGCACCGCGGCTCGGGTATATTCAATTGATGTGTTCCCTAGAACGGGTTCACGGTCTCTTGAGAGTCTCTACCCGGCCTTCAATCATCAATATCAATCCGCAATCATCTTGCACTGTTGCTTCAATCACATTGTTCAAACATTCAAGGTGGCTTTCATCATCATGCACTCAACTTCATCATTCACGAACTTGATTCATCACCCGAAGGCAATGCCACATCACCGCCTCTTCCACTTCCTAGTTGTTACTGTCATCACATATTGTTACCCCCTCCGCGTTCACTACCGTAGGTCACTTGGTAGCGCACCTTTTGGGCGGGTATTTAGAGCTTGAGATATCTTGTTCCATTGCACCTCTAGGTTCCGGATAGATTGTGTTATGCGGAAGCCAATTGGTGGCCATCGGACATATTGGTTCTTTTTTCATCATCTGCTCGAACATCATTTCTATCCGTCCCATATCACTTCCAGAAGAACTAGGCCACTTGTGACTGAAATGGGGTAGATTTTTGGTTGTTGGAACATGGGGGGCCTTTGAAAGCCTTTGCCCCTACCACATTATTCCACCCTCTTCTTGATTGCCATTGTTGTTGTTCCAATTGTTTTTTTCCCATTCCAATTACCTTGGTTATTGCCTTGATTAACCCCAATTGTTGTTCTTGATTGCCATTGTTCCCAATTGTTGCCACCCTCTGTTGTTGATTATTGTTGTTCAATTGCGCCTCCTTGTTGATTGCCCCAATTGCTTGAGGGCGCCATTGTTGATTTCCTTGATTTCCTCTATTTCTTGGTAGTTATTGACATATTGGCACTCCTCACTTTGATCATCACAAAACACTCATTCGAATATCCCACCACCATCGTTGTTGTTGTCAAATTGGTCACCGCTACCTTGAGGTTTGTGTTGCCCTCTTTGTCTCCTTTTTAGCATAGAAACATTCTCCATTGCATTGACTTGGCGCGGGTTTTGTACTTGTTGCAATTGGCGCCTTCGCCAACTGATTCATTGTTGTCGTAAGTTCGGCTATAGCTTGGCCGTGATCACTCAACTCCTGTATGCAAATGGATGACCGTGGGGTCACCTTGGGGTACATTCGCTCGGCTTTGCCATGCCGACGAGGTGTCCGCCATTTCATCAAGTACATCACATGCCTCTTGGTAAGAAAGTTTCATAAAGTTCCCACCGGCCAATTGGTTCACAATGCATTGATTTGTGGTGTTGAATGCCTCTATAGAAAGTCTGTTGGATCATCGCCTCAGTCATGTCGTTGTTAGGGCATTCCTT
>NW_017671980.1:0-8609 GCF_001879085.1 Nicotiana attenuata
AGAAACAGAATCGCACGACAAGAAAGAACAAAAGTGAAGTTTTCCTAACTCCGTAGCCTCTAGGGGATAAATACAGACGTCTCCGTACCGATCCCTCAGACTCTACTAAGTTTGTCCGTGATTAGCGAGACCTATGTAACCTAGAGCTCTGATACCAACTTGTCACGACCCGGATTTCCCACCATCGGGAGTCGTGATGGCGCCTACTGTCTGAGCTAGGCGAGCCAAGTATTAAAACATTTTCTGATAAAATCACAACGATATAAATAAAATGAGTCATTTAAATAAAAGTGGAAGTCGTAAAAACATAGATAACTGAAAACCAAATGCGGAAGTTTAAATACAACTCTACCCAGATCCGGTGTCACTAACTCACGAACTACTAAAGAGTGCTAAAAACAAGTTTGAATAGAAGTACATCAATGTTTGTCTCGGTCCAAGGAAAACAAACTAATAACATAAAAGGGACTCCGGCCTGCGGACGTCAGCTAGGCTACCTCGAAAGTCCTTGGACTGAAGTCAGCTCCCGATCAAATCCTACTGCTGAGGCCCAAAAGCTGCTCCTGGATCTGTGCAAAAAGATGCACAGAGTGTAGCATCAGCACAACCGACCCCATGTGCTGGTAAAAGCCTGGCCTAACCCCGGCGAAGTAGTGACGAGGCTAGATAGGACCTACCAAAAACAACCTGGGCAGATATATATGTATATACAAGTGTAACGAAATAACAGCAGAAAATACCAATTAAGGCAGGGAGGGGACATGCTCAGGGGAAATACAGATGAAAACAACTTATCAGAAGTAAACACGAAACTACATCAGATCTCATAATCTATATAAGTGGTCGGCGTGCCACACGATCCCATTTCATAGTATAACTAGGTGGTCGGCGTGCCACACGATCCCATTTCATAATGTATAAGTGGTCGGCGTGCCACACGATCCCATTTCATAATATATAAGTGGTCGGCGTGCCACACGATCCCATTTCATAATATATAAGTGGTCGGCGTGCCACACGATCCCATTTCATAATATATAAGTGGTTTCCCGGCAAGGGAGAATACGACTAAGCAGTTAAATCCCAGCAAGGGAGCAACAACAATAACTTACACGTCCCGGCAAGGGAATAATCACATCTCTTTCTCTTACGTTCATTTCTTACTTTTTAATCAAGTCAAAAATCGAGCCAACGCTCCAAAGAGTTTACACATCATATTTCCTTCTCATTCTCTTCATATCATATAGAAACCATCAATTAACAAGGAAGAGTCACTACAGAATCACAATTAAGCACAAATAAAGACCCACGGTCATGCTAGACACCGGTGTATAGATACCCATCACCATGCCTATACACCGTACTAAACATTTAGCAATTAGCAAATAATACTCTAATCCTATTCCCTCAAGCCAAAGTTAGATCAAACACTTACCTCGAATGCTCCAAACTCAACTCAAGCCTCTAGTATAGCTTTACCCCTCGAATTCGGCTCCAACTCGGGCAAATCTATGAAATAACGACTTTGCAATATTAATAATAGCTAATCAAACTAAACCCAATGCCTAAATATGAATTTCTAAGCTTTCTTCCCAAAATTCCAAAAATTGACCCCGGGCCCGCTTGGTCAAAACACGAGGTTCGAACCAATTCCATGTTACCCATTCCCCCACGAGTCCGGATATACAATTTCTTTTCAAATACGACCCCAAAACGAGGTCTAAATCAAAGAAAATCGAAAAGCCCTAACTCTACCCTTTTCCCCCAATTTCAACCCTAGGTTACATGATTTAGGTTTAGAAACTCATTAATTAATGAAGGAAGATGAAGGAAATTAGTGGGAATTTACTTACCTAAGAAGCTTTGGTGAAGAAGTGCTCAAAATTCGCTCAAGAGCTGTGGAGAAGAAGGACTCGTGTGAACTATGGACTAAATCCCGTCACTGTTCTGTTTTGGGGTATTTAAAATCACTGGGCAAAAATGCCCTATGCGATCGCGGAAGAAGGCTTGCGATCGCATAGGGTCAGGAAATTTGACTATTGCGATCGCATGAAGACTACTGCGAACGCATATAAGAAACAGACCCCATTCCGGATTTCTTGGCTTTTATACTATGCGATCGCGAGGAAGTAATGCGATCGCATTGAACGAAGGGTGGCTGCTCTACGCGATCGCAGGAGACTATATGCGATCGCATTGAACAAACGGGGTACATGGAATTTTTAACTCTACGCGATCGCGGGGAAGCCTATGCGATCGCATAACACTGGATAGCAGCATACCAGAACTGAAAACTTCTGCAACTATTTTAAGTTCTAAAACACTCCGACACACCTCCGAAACACTCCCGAGCCCTCGGGGCTCCTAACCAAACACACACACTAACTCAAAAACATCCTACGAACTTAATCATGCGATCAAATCGCCAACATAACATCAAAAACGAGGAATCAAACCTCAAAATCATCACTTTTTCATCAAACTTCATAAACTTTCATTTTTAGATATTTAGGTCCGAAACACGTCAAATGACGTCCGATTCCAACCAAATTTCACAAAAAGCGCTTAAACCACATATAAGACCTGTACCGGGCGCCGGAACCAAAATACGGGCCCGATACCAACACGTTCTAATCAATTTCCTTTTCAAATTTCTATATTAATTTTAGAAAAACAATTTCACAGAAAAATTCATTTCTCGGGCTCTAGACCTCGGAATTCGACTCCGGGCATATGCTCGAGTCTCATATTTCTCTACGGACTCTCCGGGACCGTCCAATCACGGATCCAGGTCCGTTTACCCAAAATGTTGACCAAAGTCAACTTTATTCATATTAATATCAAAATTCATCATTTTTCACACAGAATTCATATTTAAGCTTTTCGGCTACGCGCCCGGACTGCGCACGCAAATGGAGGCGACTAAAAATGAGGTTTTCAAGGCCTCGGAAGCACGGGATGAATGAGAAAACAGGTGATGACCCTTTGGGTCGTCACATTCTCCACCTCTAAAACAACTGTTCGTCCTCGAACGGACAAAAGAAAGAAGTACTTGAGTTGGAAAATAGGTGAGGATAACGGCTCCGCATATCAGACTCGGACTCCCAGGTCGATGCCTCAGGAGGCTGACCTCTCCACTGGACACGCACTGAAGGAAAACTCTTCGACCTCAGCTGTCGAACCTACCGGTCTAGAATAGCTACCGGCTCCTCCTCATAAGACAGATCCTTGTCAAACTGGACAGTGGCACAGTGATGAAATCTAACACGTGAGCTGGATCGCCGTGATACCTCCGAAGCATGGACACATGATAAACTGGATACACGGCTGACAAGCTAGGCTGCAAGGCAAGCCTATAAGCCACCTCTCCCACACAGTCGAGAATCTCAAATGGGCTAATGAACCTAGGGCTAAGCTTGAACTTCTTCCCATATCTCATCACGCCCTTCATAGGCGACACTTGGAGCAATACTCGCTCACCAACCATGAAAGCTACATCTCGAGCCTTACGATCTGCATAACTCTTTTGCCGCGACTGAGCCGAACGAAGCCTGTCCTGAATGATCTTGACCTTATCCAAGGCCTCCTGAACAATATCCGTACCCTATAACCGAGCCTCTCCCGGCTCAAACCACCCAACCGAAGATCGACACCGCCTACCATACAATGCCTCATAAGGGGCCATCTGAATGCTGGACTGGTAGCTGTTGTTGTAGGCAAACTCCGCTAAAGGCAAGAACTGATCCCACGAACCTCCAAAGTCAATAACACAAGCTCGGAGCATGTCCTTAAATATCTGAATGGTACGCTCGGACTGTCCGTCCGTCCGAGGATGGAATGTTGTGCTCAACTCAACCTGGGTGCCCAACTCTCGCTGAACTACTCTCCAGAAGCGCGAGGTAAACTGCGTACCCCGTTCCGAAATGATAGATACCGGCACCCCATGAAGGCAAACAATCTCTCTGATGTAGATCTCAGCTAACCTCTCGGATGAATAAGTGGCAACAGGAACAAATGCGCTGACTTGGTCAGCCTATCAACAATGACCCAAATCGCATCAAACTTCTTCCGGGTCATCGGGAGTCCAGTAACAAAATCCATAGTAATCCTCTCCCACTTCCACTCGGGAAGCTCAATCCTCTGAAATAATCCACCAGGCCTCTGATGCTCATACTTAACCTGCTGACAGTTCAAACATCGAGCCACATATGCAACAATATCCTTCTTCATCCTACGCCACCAATAATGCTGCCTCAGATCCTTATAAATCTTCGCGGCGCCCGGGTGAATAGAATACCGAGAACTATGGGCCTCCGCTAAGATCAACTCTCGAATCCCATCGACATTGGGCACACAAACTCTCCCCTGCAATCTCAAAACACCATCATCATCTAAGGTCACCTTCGTGGCACCTCCACGCTGCACCGTGTCTCTCAGGACACACAAATGGGGGTCATCAAACTGCCGATCACGGATACGCTCCAATAATGAAGAACGAGCGACCGTGCAAGCTAACACTCTACTAGGCTCAGAAATATCCAACCTCACAAATCTATTGGCCAAGGCCTAAAAATCCAAAGCAAGCGGCCTCTGGCTGGCCGAGATATAAGCAAGACTACCCATGCTGGCGGACTTCCTACTCAATGCATCGGCCACCACATTGGCTTTCCCCGGGTGGCACAAAATAGTAACATCATAATCTTTCAATAACTCCAACCACCTCCTCTGCCTCAAATTCAACTCCTTTTGCTTGAACAAGTATTGAAGACTCTTGTGATCAGTGTACACCTCACACGTCACGCCATATAGATAATGCCTCCAAATTTTCAAAGCATGAACAATGGCTGCCAACTCTAGATCATGAACCAGATAATTCTTCTCGTGGATCTTCAACTGCCTCGAAGCATAGGCTATGACTCTGCCATCCTTTATCAGTACTGTACCAAGCCCAATACGGGAAGCATCACAATAGACTGTATAAGGCCCTAAACCTATGGGCAAAGCCAATACCGGTGCCGTAGTCAGAGCTGACTTGAGCTTCTGAAAGCTCGCCTCACACTCATCTGACCATCTGAACTGGGCACCCTTCTGGGTCAATCTGGTCATCGGGGCTACAATAGATGAAAACCCCTCCACGAACCGATGATAGTAGCCTACTAACCCCAAGAAACTCCGAATCTCTGTAGCTGATGCTGGTCGAGGCCAGTTCTTGACTGCCTCTATCTTCTTCGGGTCCACCTGAATACCCTCTGCTGATACGGCGTGACCCAGAAATGCAACCGAACTCAACCAGAACTCACACTTGGAGAACTTGGCATATAACTGACTATCCCTCAGAGTCTGAAGAACCACCCTAAGGTGTTGCTCGTGCTCCTCCTGGCTGCGGGAGTACACCAAAATATCATCAATAAAGACTAACACGAACATGTCCAAATATGGCCTGAACACTCGGTTCATCAACTCCATGAATGTTGCTGGGGCATTGGTCAACCCAAACGACATGACCAGGAACTCATAATGCCCGTACCGAGTGCAGAATGCTGTCTTAGGGACATCGGATGCCCTAATCCTCAACTGGTGGTAGCCAGATCTCAAGTCTATCTTTGAAAATACCCTTGCACCCTGAAGCTGGTCGAACAAATCGTCAATCCTCGGCAGTGGATACTTGTTCTTAATCGTCACTTTGTTCAATTGCCGGTAATCAATGCACATCCTCATCGAACCATCCTTTTTCTTTGCAAATAACACCGGCGCACCCCAAGGCGAAACGCTGGGTCTGATGAAACCCTTCTCAAGCAAATCCTACAACTGATCCTTCAACTCTTTCAACTCTAGCGGGGCCATGCGATACGGCGGAATGGAAATGGGCTGAGTACCCGGAGCCAGATCAATACAAAAATCAATATCCCTGTCGGGCGGCATACCCGGCAGGTTTGAAGGGAAAACCTCGGGGAACTCCCGAACAATAGGAACAGAATCAATATAAGGGACCTCTGCGCTGGAATCGCGAACATACGCCAGATAAGCTAAACACCCCTTCTCGACCATGTGTCAAGCCTTCACATATGAGATACACTGCGAGTGGCATGACCTGGGGTCCCTCGCCACTCCAAACGGGGCAAATCTGGTAAAGCCAAGGTCACGGTCTTGGCGTGACAATCCAAGATGGCATGATACGGGGAAAACCAATCCATCCCTAATATGACGTCGAAATCCACCATGTCTAAGAGCAATAAATCCAACACGGATCTCAAGACCCTCAAACACTACCACACAGGAATGATGAACTCGGTCGACCACTATAGAATCACCCACTAGCATAGATACATATACAGGAACACCCAAGGCATCACTAGGCATAACCAAGTACGGTGTAAAATAGGATGGCACATACGAATACGTAGACCCAGGGTCAAATAGCAGTGAAGCATCCCTATCACAGACCAGAATAGTACCTGTAATAACTGCATCTGAAGACTCAGCCTCTGACCTGGCTGGGAGAGCATAACACCGGGGCTGGGCCCCACCTCCCTGAATCATATCTCTGGGACGATCGGCTGCTGGCTGGCCTCTACCTCTGGCGGTCCGAGCTCCACCTCTATGGTCCCTACCTCAACCTCTATGGCCTCTACCCACGCCTCTAGCTGGCTGGGCGGCCTGTGGATCACCTGATGCCTGAATCAAAGGGCGAGGACCCTACTGCTGAGAGCTGTCCAAAGCTCGAGGGCAAAACCTAGCAATGTGCCTCGTGTCGCCCCACGTGTAATAAGCCCTCGGCTACTGAGAATAGCGGAGTGGTGGTGCGCTGATGGGTGCTGATGGCGAAATGAAAAGCTGCTGATCAGAAGACTGCGGCTGAGAGCCACGACCACCTGAAGTACCATGTGAGACCTGTAGGGCTGACTGAAAGGGCCTCGGAGGATGGCCTCTACCATAAGAATCCCCACGTCCAGACGAGGTACCATTGAATCTACCTGCATGACGGGGCCTCTTATCTGACCCATGACCACCTCCCCGTGCAAGAGCCATCTCAACTCTACGGGCCGCATTGGCCGCCTCCTGAAAAGAAATCTCACTCTCGGCTCCCACAGCCATCTGGAGACGGATCGGCTGAATCAACCCATCAATAAACCTCCACGCCCTCTCTCTCTCGGTGGGGAGTATAACAATAGCATGGCGTGCTAGATCAATAAACCGAGTCTCATACTGAGTGACTGTTATAGAGCCCTGCTGGAGGTGCTCGAACTGCCTGCGAAGAGCCTCTCGCTGAGTAACTGGGAGAAACTTCTCCAAAAACAACTCTGAAAACTGGTCCCAAGTCAATGATGGCGACTCTGCTGGTATGGATAAACAATAGTCTCTCCACCAAGTCTTGGCGGATCCTGCTAGACGAAAAGTGGCGAAGTCGACCCCATTGGTCTCCACAATACCCATAGTCCGAAGAACCTCATGGCAGCTATACAAGAAATCCTGGGGGTCCTCTGAAGAAGCACCGCTGAATGTGGTGGTGAAGAGCTTGGTAAACCTATCCAGTCTCCACAAAGCATCTGCGGACATAGCCGCTCCATCGCCGGTCTGAGTCACAATACCCGGCTGAACTGCCACAGCTGGCCGAACCACTGGAACTGTGCCTGGGGAGCTACCTGCTCCGGAGTACGTGTAGCAGGGGTCTGAACTCCTCCTCCAGCCTAAGAAGTGGCTGGTGCTACTGGAAGCAAACCCGCTCTAGTGACGCTCTCCACAAAGCCTACCAATCTGACCAGAGCGTCCTGAAGAACTGGGGTGGCTATGAACCACTCTGGGACCTGAGCTGGGCCCACCGGAGCTGCTGGGGCTGGAACCTCCTCATCATAATCAGCATGAGGCTCCACCTCTAGGACTGCTGCTTGGGGCTGAGCTCTGCCCCTGCCTCGGCCTCTGGCACGGCCTCGGCCTCGCCCTCTGCCCCTCGTAGGAACTGCTGCTGGGGGCTCGGGCTGCTGCGCGGTAGAAGAGAAGGCACGTGTTCTCGCCATCTACGAAAGAACAGAGTAGAAAGACAATCAGTATTTGAGAAACAGAATCGCACGACAAGAAGGAACAAAAGTGAAATTTTCCTAACTCCGTAGCCTTTGGGGGATAAATACAGACGTCTCCGTACCGATCGCTCAGACACTACCAAGTTTGTCCGTGAGTAGCGAGACCTATGTAACCTAGAGCTCTGATACCAACTTGTCACGACCCGGATTTCCCACCATCGGGAGTCGTGATGGCGCCTACTGTCAGAGCTAGGCAAGCCAAGTATTAAAACATTTTCTGATAACATCTCAACGATATAAATAAAACGAATCATTTAAATAAAATCGGAAGTCTTAAAAATATAGATAACTAAAAACCAAATGCGGAAGTTTAAATACAACTCTACCCAGATCCGGTGTCACTAACTCACGAAATACTAAAGAGTGCTAAAAACAAGCCTGAATAGAAGTACATCAATGTTTGTCTCGGTACAAGGAAAACAAACTAATAACATAGAAGGGACTCCGGCCTGCGGACGTCAGCTAGGCTAACTCGAAAGTCCCTGGACTGAAGTCAGCTCCCGATCAAATCCTACTGCTGAGGCTCAAAAG
>NW_017671980.1:11862-12520 GCF_001879085.1 Nicotiana attenuata
ATGGAACATCGTACTTGGATGTACAATAGGAATTATCCTAATCGGCAGGGATTGCGGGAGGATTTTGTAGAAGGGGTGGATGACTTTATTAGACATGCAATGTCACTTCCACCATACCTGAGTGAAGGAGTAATTAGGTGCCCTTGTGTTAGGTGCGACTGTATGAAGTTTGGAAAACCGGCGGAAGTTAAGCATCATCTTTATAGGAAGTGGTTTATAGCAAATTACTTTGTGTGGACTAATCTGGAGAGATCGATGGTAGCCATGGGATATTTCATAACATGGTTATGGGTGAAAGTAGTAGGTCGGTGGAGAATACAAATCGTGATTCTAGAATTCATGATATGGTTGCGGATGCTTTTGGGATGCACTTAGGGGGTGAGCCCAATGAAAATGTTGAACAAACTCCTAATGATGATGCAAAATATTTTTATGAACAGTTAGAGGAAGCTAGTCGTCCACTACGTAATGGAAGTCCGCACTCTGAGCTGTCTGTTGCAGTTAGATTACTAAGTATCAAATCTGATTGGAATATTTCTCAAGTAGCCATGGACTCTTTCATTGACCTTATGAGTGAATTAGTTGACCCTAATATCAAATTACCTGGTGATTTCTATAAGGAAAAGAGATTAGTTTCTAAGTCAGGACTTTCGTCAAT